>NC_140705.1:39690000-39775000 GCF_050655825.1 Lonchura striata
TTCAGATAATTTCTGTGTGCATAAAGGGAAGTCTTAATTACTGTATTAAACTGCTAAAAGCACTACAATAATCTTCAAAACTGAGGAAGCGGAAATATTATTTACAGATTAAAGAGTTTTAGATTTTTGTCATGCCATGAACATTTTGAGATTTTGGCTCAAAAATTATAGGAGTCATCTTGCTACTACATAAAATAGTTCTAGTAGTATTAACTACATTTCTCTTTTATTTGAACCTTGTCTTACAACACAGTGCCAAACAATGTCTTCATGGAAGGTAGGAACACATTTCTCTCCCATATGGTTTACTTCCATAGGTTAGCATCAAAGTTGAATACTACTGTAAGCTAAAAAAAGTGTTTTTTTTTTTTTTTTTTTTTTAGAAAAAAAAAAAAATTAAATGTCATTTAAAACTTCAGTTAAAATTATGAATAATTTAGGTATTGGAAAATATGTGCTTATTGGTCTCATCTTTTTCTGACTACATCTGGATCTAATAGTGAACACTTAGATAGTTTTCCACTTGAAGCGATGACTACAGTTCCTCTCCTAGCATTTACAAAACAAGTTTGCTTTCAGACTTCACACATAGCAAATGTAGAAAAGGAAAGTCTAATCTGGTAGAAAATAATTAAGATGCATCTGAAACATACAATTTTGTGTCCAAAAGTTGTGGTTCAGTCCTCAAGCTTTGTCACACATTTGTCCAGTTACAGATACTTCAAGTTTCATTATTTTAAAGATTCTGGAGAGGTTTAGTGTCCTTTTATATGTTTGAGAAAAGAGAATGCATTATTTAAAATGCATTCAGTACTAGTTCCTGTCAGTCTGCACCACAAGGGGCTAAATTAATTTTATAAGCCTGAGAATATTATGATGGATATTTGTAAGCACTTTTGCTGTCTGACAGTGAGCCTGGCATAGTTTGAGGTAGAAACCTACTAATACCTTTTTTTTGTGTGAGATTTTGTAAGGATTTATAGACATCATAGTCTCCACTAAATTCACACTAAGTCACACATCCACTAAGTCTTGAGGCTAGACTATAACCCATGGGGAACAGAACAGAATTCTTATTGTAGATCACATGAACTCCAGTAGAACTGAAAACATTCAAGGGCACCTGCATTGGTTTATATCATATTAATATTTTATAGCTTTGTTTCATCCCTGGAAACAGGCCTGACTATCAATGTTTCAGGTAGAAAATCTAAAATTTCCTAATTTTAGGATACTGTAACTTAAAAGAGGAAGAACATGAAGAAGTATTAGTGATTTATAAAACAACATCCTTGGAGATATTAAAATCTTGACTGTATAAAATCCTGAGCAACTTGATCTGTGCTGGTTCTCTGTTGAATTAGGGGTTGAACCAGATGACTTCTAGAAGTTTCTTCCCAATTAAAAGTATTTTGGTTTTCTGTACATTGGAGAAGCCGGTTGCAGGTGATAAAATCTAAAATAATGGCATCAAATTCATTTCTGGCAGAAGTTGGTTATGCTGTCTGGGGCTTTTCCATCCATCACTGCATCACCTGCATGAAACCAGAACAACTTCTGTATGGTTTTAAAGCCTGAGGGAGACATCTGGGGTCACCTAATCTGATAGATTCCCTCCACCTACTTTTTTCTGGTGCACAAGTTGTCCCCAGCATTATCAAGGTCTATTCAAACTTGTGTTGATGTCTTTCTAGCACCTGGTTAGAACGGAATAGAATCTTTTCAGAACTGAATGTTGAAATCTCATCCTACCTGAAATATCACTGGCTGCTCATACATATCTCCCTCCATCCTGCATCTGTATCAATAAGTTTGATATTGAGTTTCTGTAGACTGTAGCTCTTATGTGACCACCCACAAAGAATGGTTTCTTGTTTGGCCAGCATGATTGGAAAGGTGGTTGAATGCCATGCAGGACTGAGAGGCATCACAACTTTGCTGGTGACTGAAGTCTGTATCATATAGCAGGACAATTTGCATGGAAGCAGAAGATCTGATGGGTCACCACAAGACCTGTCTTGCTCAGGGGACTTTTTTTTTTTTCTTCTGTAGTTGAAGTGTAATATTTAAAATTTAGACTTAATTTTATTTTCCTGTTCAGGACTCAGTGTACTCTGTGTTTCCCTTAAGAACAGCTAATTGCAAGCCTAAGCTTAGCTAAATTATATATATACATATCATTTTCAAACTTAAACTCATCATAATTAAAGTTTTGGTTGGGAAGATATTATGTTTTTGATTCAACTTAAACATTGTCTTTTGTTTTAAATTTAAAACTGTTTAAAACTGTTTAAAACTGGCATTCACACCTTGAAAATCAGCTTGCAAACTAAGGGTGTCCAGAAGTTTACTGAGTTTATGGAAATATTCATAGATAATCAAAAGACAAGGATAAGAATAAAAAAACTTAACTCACTTCTAATGTTTTCAGCAACTCCTCCTGCTTGAAAACCTAGCATGGGAGAAATAGCAGCTAGGCTGTTATTTGGGAAGGCTAGAATGCTGTCCTGTTATAGGTGGGCTCTTCATACTTCTGAAGTTATAGTGTTTTTATTTAAAACCTGAATTGGATTTCTAGGCATGTATGGTACACGCCAATTTAAAATTATTGAAGTTCTTCATAGTGTTAAGAGTGCTTCAGTTTGAAAGAGTGAGGCTTTCCTGCAAATGCCAAGTAAATTGCTCTGCAAGTCCAGAATCTTTGATCACCTCTGAATTGAAGTGCTTATGAAAGATGTTGCCGTGTTCTAATAATTTTACAGCTCTCTCTGATTCATATGCCTAGAACCCCAATCATTTCCAAATTGAAGAGCTCTCATTATTTTGAAGTCCTATGTGCAGTATAAAATGATTTAAGATTATTCTGCAGCTTTTCGTTTTTATTTTGTAAAAATGAAACTTTTTTCTTCTTTCTTTTTTAAAGACCAGCTCTTTCTGCTGCAAGCTGGGAGACATTATGAGCTAATTCTAACATTTCATGTTTAAAATGGAAATTGAACCAAATTCTCTCCCAATAGCAGTGATGATGGCTGAGAGAAAAAGAAGGAAAAAAAAAATCCCTGCCTGAAAAGCCGAGAAAATACAAAGTAAGAGGCTGTCAGTGATCCTTACTGGGAAAAGTGTGAAGAACAAGAAACATATTGTCACTGTTCAGATGCGGTCAAGGTGAAGTGGGGAGACTGAATGAAAGTTACAACAATGTGACAAAAGAGAGACACAGATCCATTTAGTCTTAGAAGGAAGAGAGCAGGAGGCACAGAAGGCTAGTTCACGTGTTGCTTCTAAGCTGATTTTTGCTGTCATTTTATCATACAATTTCAGAGGGAAATGATGTATGCCCTTTTGTATCTCCTGACTTTGTCTTTTAAGAGTAACACTTCGTTTCTTTCTCACTAGAGACCTTGTTCCTTTTTAGCATGTGGCAGTAATACATTGTTTATAAGTCACATAGCTTTCTAAAGAAAAGTCTCATCACTATTTCTTGGTAGCAGTAGAGATTTTTCATTTGTTTGTTTATTTTTTCTTTCCCCCAAGCACATTCACCGGATGGTCTTTGTTCACAGTGACTCATTATTGAAGAACAAACAAGGGCAAAAAAGAAATGTTGTGGGGGAGGAAGCACAATAACCTACTAGGGATCCCTATGACTGCACCCTACCTTGCTACAAGTTGCACACAAAAATCACCCTGCTTCCCATCTGGAAACCCTCATCTGCTCACCTTCTGGTCCTGCTATGGGAGCTAGAATGGGAGGTCTCCAAAAGAAAGGGGAGAAAATGAATTTAAAAGCATTCTGATCTAAACAGAGAAGTGGAGAAGCATTATGCTGACATATCAAAAGAGCAAGGGATTAGGGAACCTACCTGCCATTGCAGATACTTCAGCAGTAAAGTGTGTGGAGGCAGGATGAAAAACTGGCAGATGAGAGCAGAGAGTTTTTAAGAGTTTCACAATTATGTTGCTAAGGAGGTAGCCTATAAACATCTGGAAAATCTGGAGATTTTCAAAACAGATGTTGAAACAGAAGAAGAGATATGTTCCATCACAGAATCAGTATTTCCAATCATTTGAGAGAAAAAAATTTGCAATCTTTGTGCATCATACCTTCCACTGGAAAAAAAAGTCCACAATTTTTGTTGCTATCCTTGTTAAAAGCTTTGAGGCACCTCAGGAGATGGCTACAGCTGCTGTGGGTTTGGGTTCCAGTTGATAACCCTCTGCTCCAGAGGTATTTAATGGCACTTGTCAGCCTTTTCTGCTGCACCTCTTTTCCATACAGAGCATTTATGTCTGTGTGGTGAAGAGTTTATAAAACCTCAGAAGGCACAGTGGATTTGCAGTGTGAGGGACAGGAAGATGAGCTCCCTTCAGACACCTATCCTTTTGAAGGAGGAGTTTCCAGCAGAGGGAAAGTGTGATTTCCTAGCATTCTGAAGTCAATATCATTAGTTAATGCCTATCTTACCTGTGTGGAAATCAAGTCTAGAAAAGCTGTGGTTATTTAGGACATTGTGCTCGCCAGTATTTCAAGTGAAACATTCATCTTAAATATATTTATAAATAAAACTTACTTACAAAGCTAAAAATGTAATTTGGAAATCTGTTAAGAATAATCAGGCTCGAAAACTCCTCCTGGACTTTTTGTGGCAGGTTCCTGAACCTATAGGGAAAGAGATTTGTTTCTTTGCTGCTGTACCAGGAAACATTTAGTAAAACTGGTATTTCCCTTGTTCCTCTCTATTTAAGGTTCCCCATTTTTTATTTTTTGCAGTTTTCTTTCTTGATCCACACCCCTCATATAGCTAGTGTTTTTAATTCCCTTTTTCTTAGCTTTTTCCTGAACTCATGTTACTTTTCACTTTCCCATTCCCAGTATTTTTACTGGTATTCCATTTCTTTTGAATCCTTTCCCTCTTTTCTGAGAGACTCCCTACTGAAATTCCTACACAAACTCCTGTCATTCTTCTTGCAGTGGCTCACTTCTGGCTGAAATCTAGAGCTGTTACAGAAGTTCCTGCATACACAAGAAAAGTTACAGGGTTTATCTACCTTTATATGTTGTTCAAATATAGGGTCATTGCATTTGAGCTTTCTGATTACCTGAGATTTTGGTGAACAATCTCTCTGTCTACTAAGCAATGCTCAAACTACAGGGTATATAAATAGTATTAATGTAATTTTCATATTTGCATAATCAGTAGTCTCATTCAGCCATTAGGATTTCAGTAATAATATCCAAACAAACATAATTTCCCAAATTATAGAAAACTCAGTCAGAAATTATGTTTTATTGTATGTAGTAGTCTGTTGGAGGATATAAAATACTTAAAAGAATAAACATTATTTTTGTTAAATTGAGGATTACCAAGTTTCAATTTACATGGGTACAAAAAAGAGTAAAAAATAATTTTTTTTTTTTTTCTAAGAGTATTTCTTACTGTTATACAGCTTGGTGCTACATAACACCAAAAGTTTAATTAATATTTTTGGTTGATTTTTAAGGTAATATGTATTGATTTCCTTCTATCATATTCTGGATTTTGAGATCTATGTTTCAAAAGGTGAGTTAATAGGTAAATTGGTCCATTAGAGGCATCAGTGCATTAGGACAAATACAAACTGGTGCATTTGGTCCTTCAGCTCCCAGGAATCTGTGAAAGACAAGTGCACCAGACCATGTTGTTTTGGGCTGGGTCCTCCAACCAGCAGTCCTTCAGCTTCAAAAGCAAACGAGACACCAAGCATCATTAATCACCGTTGTGTTGAGTACTCAGAGACAGAAATGTGCTGTTTCCAGATACTAAACCCCACTGCAAACCCCATTATAGGTGTTACATGTTAGCCAGAGAGGAACTCTTAATCCTGGTTTGCTGTCTATAGCTGTTACAGATATTATTTAAAGAAGTCTTCCTACGGTATCTATAAATAAAAAAATTACCATTTAGCTTTGCCATATTTTAAAGGAATGTAAACATGTTAAAGTAAAGGTTTGTGTGCTGTTGGTAATGCACATGACTGCTTGCTGTGTTATGTACAGGATGATCCATGTGCCACCCATACTGAGCTGGTTACTGCACATGCTGGCTGAGTTTACTGGTGGCTCTAATACACTTCTGTAACGAGGCACTTCTTGTAACATCAAAGCAGGGGAGACATTAGCTCTTTTCCCCTATAGCCTCTGACCTGAAAGCTTTGCTTTTTATCTCTGTATAAAAGTAAAATATTCTTTTCAAAGAAGCCTGGCTAGAATGTGGATATTTTCTCCACTGTAGAATAAGAGCCTGTGAAAGTAATCTACAATTTTTCATCTTTTTTCAGAGTATTGTTTCTTTTTGGACTTCATGCCTCTTTTAGAGTTAAAACTCTCGCTTTCAAGTAATAGTGACTGGGAAGTGCTCTCAAAATCCTGAGGTACTTCTGTTTTCTGTAACCCTGTCAGCCTGAAGAAAGGTGATGGAACATTTCTATTTTTGAAAGAGCGATATGTTGTGTAAGAGAAATAAAATAAAGTTTAAAAAATAGTTCATACTCAAAACAGTTGGTAAGATACAAATCCAATTAATTGCACACAGGGTTTGCAAGGGAGCCAACATTTGGCAAGTCAAAACTATATTTTATCTTGCAGATATTTCCACTGATTTCTTTTTTAAATTAAAAATCATATAGCAAGTAATTTTCTCAAGTGTATTTAGACTTTTAAATGGATTGGATCATCTTATCTTCTGACCTTTATGTATCAGGGTTTTTTTGTGTAATCTAGATTGTCTTGTTTCAGTTCAACATTTAGGATTCTTGACCTTTTGGCTCTTAGATTCTTAACTTGAGCTGTCTTAGGGAGGAGTTGGACTTCAGAAACAGCTAAATATACAATGCCAAACATTTTTTTTGGTGTGTGACCCACACAATTACTTTTGAGTGTCAGATCCCTTGTTCAGAGGCAATCACAAGGAAAGGAGTGCTGACTTAAACAAACCTAGGTGCAGTAAACAGAAAAAGGAAGACCAAGCATAAATGAACTATCATTTCACAAATTTATTGGTATTTTTCTGCTTATAAAGATGTTTCAATCCTAATTTTTAAATTATCTTCCAAATAATTTCCTAAACTCATGAGCACTGATTGTATTACAGGTACTGTAGAGTGCCATACTAGCATGATCTGGACTCCCAAGATTTCAAATATAATCTGAAACTTCTTTTTCTACTTGTGTTTATTGCAATGGCTTTTTCTTAGAATCCAAATTGGAAGACAGAAGAATCATCTCAGTTCTTTTCCATAGTTCCTGTTTTCTGAGATGGCATTAAACATTATTCAGTCTATGACACTTAACTCACAGTGATGTTAAGTCAGTGATTAATTCAATGAAAACTCATTGATTTTTGGATGCTTTAGGTGGGTCTTCTTATAAATATGCATAGTTCCTTGAGGTGGGTGTTTTAAAATTTAGCCTGAGCTTCATTGCTTTTCCACATACTTCCTAAAAATTGCTTAGCCAGAGGTAGGGTGGCACAGTCCAATTCTGTTGTAATGGCTAATTGAAAAAAAAAAAAAAAACTTCTCAATTTTCTCTGTAAGACTTCATATGAATAAATAAATTTCAATATTTCTTTACTGGAAAAAAGATGGATCACTTGTTTGGGTTTTTAATAAAGGTACATAATTTCATTATACTCACAGAAGTGCAGACCAGCATATACTTTTAAGCATAAATACTTTTATTTACAAAATAAGAGAGAAAAGCATTAGTGTAAGCTTTGAAAAATGTCTTATTACTTTTTTTGTTTAAATATATTGTTTTTCTTCTTTGGTGTTTGATTGTAGCAGAGAACAGTTTTTCTTGCAGTGTTAATTTTCTTAAGAGGAATGACATATGTGTTCTTAAGTTATACATATTTTATCATGTGCTAGACATAGGAATCGTGTCCCTAAAATACTTTCCAGGAATTTTGTAAGCAAAAAATGTAAGAAGGAAAAGAAGAGAACAGAGTTTATGGGTTGTTTGGTTTTGGTTTGTTTTTTTTTTTTTTTTTTTTTTTTTTTTTTTTTTCCCAGACTGTAATAATTAATAATTCAGAAAAATCAAAGTGCTTTCAAAATGTAAATATAAGTAAATTATGTATTAAACTTGTATCACTAGTTAGAATAATCTGAAACCATCTGCCAAAAATTAATATCTTTGCTTGCATTCAACTAATATGCCAACTTATGGTTACTTGCATTTTACTCCTGTTTGCTACAGGTGAAGTGGGTGAATATCAGACAGCTCATTATAGAGACATGCATGCTGCATCCCCAAAGTAGGATGACAGAACAAGTCATGGTATGTATTGTAATTTCAGTTCTACAATGCATCTTCAAACTGTCTGAGGTAAAATGCTTACTAAGCACTGCACTGGGGCTGTCAGATTTCTTCATGGGGTGGTAATTAAATTGAGGCAGCTCTACCATTTATTTTGTGGAACTAAGCCAGAATTATCTGTATCCTAAAAATATGCTGCTGTAGACTGCTGGTTGTAGAAGGAGCACAGTTTTTTGCATATAAATTATCTTTTATGGAAAATGTCCTATTTCTCCCTGTTTTTCCTCACCTCCATAGGCTGTGGGGGAGGAGAGCTGTTTTGTCACTGGGCTTGTTTAAGTCTGAGGGAAACTGGTCACGATACCATCAGAGATGGTATCTTGCTTAAAACTGCAGACATTTGGGCTGGATTAAATTTGTGACTAATAGGGATAAAGGATTGATGGTTGTTGTGGCCAAGGGTGGCATTGATGTTTCCTGCCTAATTTACAGTGTTCTTAGCCCTGGTATAATGAGCCCAGTTGGCCATGGCTGGCCACTGCCACAAAAATAAAGCTGAGTGAATGTGAGGATGCAATGTGATAAATGAATAGGAAGTTTCTTCTGGTCATTTCTGGAGACCAGCTTCATTACTAAAACACATGGGAGCTGCTGTGCTGGGTCAGACCAAAGGTTCTGGTAGCTCAGTCATGTGTCTCTGCCAGCACTCTGGCATTCTGCTCTGAAAATCAGAGCTATTCCAAAGTGACCTTGGCTTAGAAATAGTGCTCAAGATGTAGTGTCTTCTCAATACTGTTGCTCATGTTCTTCCTGAGAGAAGGCAGTGAGAATTGCAGATAACTTTAATGATATACCCACACAATGGACTTGCAGAGCAGCATGATTATGTTCTTGTGTTCTTATCTGCTTGCTTTCTAGTGAATCTGACCTTTCTCAAAATGGTTGTTACCTAAAAACTATAGTGAGATAGGCAGCACAATTGTAACTAATTGAATATCAAAAGTATATGCAACTCATATAACTTCAAATTCAATTCCAAATGTAATTTTTAGGATTTTAAAGGGTGAGGCTGATGTGCAAAGGAAACTTTAAGTTTCCTATTATGTGCAAATGAGTTTATTTTATAATTCAACATCCTTTATAAATTTGTTTGGATTGAGTTCAGTTGATTTAGTCAGACAGTGAGACCAAAAACTGGGGAGGAAATAGCATACAGATGCAAAACAGTTTTCAAGTGTACAGTGGGGAAGAACTGTTAATGGATTATCTGAAATATCCTGCAAAAGCTATAGTTTTGTTTTTTTTTTTTTTTTTTTTTTTTTTTTTTTTTTTGTTTTGTTTTGTTTTTTTTTTTAAGAAATGGTGGTGAATATGAATGCATGGTCAGAAATGTTGAAACCCACTGTTTACTTTAAAAAATGTGTCAAAATGGTTGTCCTTTTCCAAACTGAAAAAAAATAAATATATGGAAGCACTTAAATCAGTGTCCAATAAATAACTACATTAAACAGAAACATATTACATAGGAAAGAAGTTGAAAAGGGTAGGCTTTATTCATGGTATCCCAACTGCTCAGGGTCTACCTATAGTTGGAAGAAAGAAAAAGGTATGGATTCCTACGGGGGAATTCAGAATAGGAATCTGAACTAACTTGGCTCTCACTTTGAAGCACAATTTGTCATCAAAGGATATTGTGACAAGAGACAGTGCAACTGTTTCATTAAGAACATTTCTTATACCATTCTCTGATTATGAAAAAAGCTTTTTGTTATTGAAAGCTGCGATTTGCCATTTAAAAAATATATGTATGAATCTGGCTCAAATATCTTCTACATCACAAATATTACTTTTTAAAGATATAATTTTCCTTATTAATTAATATCTTCTCCACAATTATTGAATTTTGAAGCACATTATCTCCTTGGATGTTTGTATTTTCTTTTACCTTTGGTAAACTATATATATACATAGATACATACATACATACATATATATATATGTATATGTACATATGTGTCCACATGCTTTGATTTTACTGCTGTTTTTTTCTGGTTCCCTTGTCATATTTGCTTCATTCTGTTTGATCTATTATATTTAATGAACAACAGTTTTCACTTAGAATAATTTTTATGCTTTTTTGAATTTTAAATAGCATATTGTGCTGGTATTAGTGATGTTACACTAAGTCCCTCATCCTGCAAAGACTGATTCATGTTTCTCACTTTGCACAATCTGAACAGTCCCACTGGAGTTCACACAAGAGCATAAAGCTCCTAATTGCCTTTAGCAGACTCATTTCCAGTATCACAAAGCCCCATTTTAGGGACTGTTGCTTAGATCTGAAAATGCACATTTCACTGGAAACTATTGTAAAATATGTCCTTAGCTGGAACCTGTAGAACAGAATTTTAATCTGGAGTAAATTAAGCCTATATCTTGATGGATACATCTTGACCAGCAGCATTTTATGACTATCTGACAATCTTTTGCACTCTTGAAACACAGAAATAACTTTGTTTTTGTACTAATGTTTTCACAGTCGCAGTTCATAGCACAAAGCAAGAGGCAGTAAAAGTAGTGCATTTGATTTTGTCCCCCCACTCTTCTACTTGGAGTAAAGTAGCTAGAATAATAGGCAATAATTAGCTTTCAGACAAATTGTGTATGAAATTTTAGTCTGTAGATTTATTGCGCCTATGTCAGCCTGAAGATTAAAGGCTTCTTAACTACATAGTGTTGCAACAGCTGAGCAAGCTGTGAAGGAGCCAGTGGGGTTTGCTGTATAATAACTGGTCTGTTGATCACTGGAAGAGACTGGATTTCTGTGTCCAATCCAGACAAACAGAAGTCTACCTTCTTGTTTCTTTCTGTTTCAGTAGATCACCATATAACATCAGGGATTTCAATGTAGCTGACACAATTTCTGCAGTGCTGGAAACATAATATTCATTGACATGGTAGATGCACAGGCCCCAGTAAAGTTAATGTTTAGCCATCCCTGGTTTTGGCAGCATGCTGCAGCTTACTAATTAATTTGGTTGCTCTTTGTGCTTCTTTTGTTACCACTGTGAATATAATCAATGTATATCAGGTGTTCTACGGTCAGGAAGGCAGCTGTGAAAATGTACTTTGAAGTTATATTGAGATTATCCTTCAAGTTTTGTTATTAGCACAAAAATAGCAAAAATATTATTAGCAAAAATATTCAAATGCATTTTTAAATAGAGATCTTATAAACAGTGAACTGTATTCTCTACCATTGGAGGTATCCTAAACAGACCCAAGCAAAAGTAAAGCAGTGTCAGATTATTTTGCTTTTTTGACCTGGGACAGCCAAAACTTTGTTCAGCTGTACCAGACTGCCATCTTGGCTTTCCATCATGAAGCATCCGGGATGCCAATCTTCAATTACCCTTTGTCACTGTTGCCTTGTGTTGCTTACTTCTTCTGGCAAACCTATAATTTGCATCTGATTTGAAATAATGAATTTCTGTTTCTAACCAGCCTGTGAGTTTTGCTAACTGTTTTTTCTTTGCTTAGAAATAAAATTAGGTCAATTCCAGTTTGCTTCATACAACATGTGAATGAGTTAGATAGTGTAGACATTACTGAAGACTGATCATCTTGAGACCTCAACATGCCCTCAGATTGCATAAAGGAGGGTTCCTAGCAAAGTTTGCTTTCTCAGTTAGTATGAAAGAGTATTTTTTGATATATAAGTTTGACTTTTTTTCTGTATTTCTTAAAGGCATCTTCTCTAGGATACTGAGGGAGGAAGAGGAGAACAAACAGAATTATAGTTTGTGTCCTTTTTTTTGTGACTAGAATGTTGGAAAGAATCAAAGATTCAATGGGTACAATGGGTACAATCTCCTTGAAAATGTCGTCCTCCCACATTAATTTTCAAAATATTGATAACTTGGTTAATGTTTCAAAGATCCAGCTTTAACAAATAATGTCAATGCAAGTGACAGTGATAGGAGCTCCGTGGTTAAACAGGCTTGGAGAAATGTTTTGATGAGTAAGGGACATACAATGATGGGTGTCATGGCAGGTAATCCTTTATGTATATCACAAATTTGACTTCAGTGAAACAGAAGTCCATACTTTTGTATGTTTTAAATCAATGAGGCAGAAAGGAATAGTCTGTGGTACACCCAAGATTTAATGTACTCTCTGAATCTCTGCTGATGTGAGGTCGTGTGATCCATTTGGTGTTTCTGTGCCCCTTATGCTATTTGCCCAGTAAGGCTGATCTAGAAAGGGGATTAGAAATACTCTAGGCACCACTGCATTTTAAAATTTCTTTAAATGAAATCAGAGGGTGTTTTTTCCTAATAGTTACTTTCCAGGCAGAAATCAATTAGTCTAATAGCACTACTCTTCTCCAAAATGGAATTGTACTAGACTGGTTTGATGTCTTATAATTGCACACTGTATGGTTCTTTGACTCTTATCTCTCCCTCAGTCTGTGAATTTGAAACCATCAGGAAGATGTCACATTGGTATGAGTATTCTTCAGTGATAAGAACAGTAATTGTTGTAGGGAGACTTCTTAATCTTGGGTCACTCAAATCCCTTTTAAAGACAGCAGGTGCTCTCCAGAACAAGCATTAACAAGAAGAGATTATGAGGTAACCTGTTGTTCTTTATATCTCAGCATCTCTTGACAAAGCTTACCATCAGGCACTGTGTTCAGAAGCCAGTCAGTACAGGAAAAAAAATCAAACATGACTCAGGAAGGAACTAACGTTTTCAGTACTAAAGAGTGGATTCATTTTAAAGGGTGAATACCGAGAACTGTTACAGGGAAATTTATATTTAGATGAGATAATTATATGAGTAAATTATAAAAGCAAGAAATAAATTGGCAGGGACTAAAAGAATAGAGCTGCAGATAACCATGGTATAATGCAACCAGAAAAAACATTCTACTTCCTCAGAAATCAAAATCTGAAACTGCATCTTGCCATCTTTGCAGTGTGTTGAAATTCCTTGTACACTGTGCCCCTCATCTTCTTCCCAGCTGTGGCAAACACGGTGAAAGCAAGTCAGCCATTCTATTGTCAGACTCTGGCACTGCCAGCAGTATGGCTTCATGCAGACGTGCTGCTGCTGTGGGCTGCTTACCATCGACAGGGTGAATTCTTGAAACTGAACATGCTCAGGGTCTAACAGCTCTTCCAAGTATGATCACAGTGGAGCAGAACTGACTGTTATTTTCAGCTCTCTAAGTTTATGAACTTCTGGATACAAATCCAACTAAATTATGTTCAAATAAAACCTTGTTTTTTAATTCTGTCCATTTCCATCAAGATTATGACACAAAATTAGCTGTGTAAAGCAGGTCTATGGCAATCTTTGGGAGGTCAGGAATTAAGCATAGGATAAATCATTGCATAGATGATAAAACAACTTTCAAAACCAGTTCAAGGAAACTTTTTAAAAAGGTATTTAGATTCAAATGTGTAGTTAGCACTTTCTAAGAACACACATCTCAGGGAGTGTTAGGGACTTAACCCTTCTTCACTCTACTTTGAAAAAAAAAATCAGCTAGGCACCTATCTCATCCTCTAAGTTCCTCAAATACTTTTAAAAAAATCTGGCCTTTGATAACTCAAATCCCCTTGACTTTCTGTAAGGCTTTTCATCCTGAATTCTAGATCCTCATAGGTTTTGAGTGCCTAACTCTCTTAAATTAAAATGTGAGTTAAAGGCCCAGGTACTTTTGAAAAGCTGAACCTTGGTTGGTGCTCAAGTCACTTCTGGAAGAGAATGTTAGACTGCTAATTCCCTCAGGTGATTGAGAAATATTTTCCTGTCACCTCTGAGAAAATATTCTAGAGGAACTTACTTTCTTAATCACTTACTTTGCCCCAAACTTTGTATAACAACTTTGTTTAATATTTATTATGGAGAATTTTTTTTCCCCCAAAAAGAATGATAAAACTCTTTTATAAAATGAAAAATTATGACAAAAGTATATATTTATGCTTTCAAGAGGCAAATGTGTTTTTTAATGGAATTTAAATAAATGGAATTTTTATGATGAAAAAAGCAACAGTAAAAGTAGTGATTATATTCTTCATAGTTCATTTGCTTCCCTTGCCCTGAAGATCTTGTACAGAAGTAAAATGAGATCCCTGGTGAAGCCTACAATGTCATTGACTCTGAAGAAGGACTCAGAGACCCATTGGTGTTTAATGACCCTTACTAGCCTCCACGAAAGAAACTGGTATGATCCACTAAAGGAGACATATGGTTCTCTGGAATTATAAAGAAACACTGTTTTCTTCATGGGTAAACATTGTAGTCATGCATTTCCTAAACACTGCCTGGTTTTAGATGACTGCTTTTAAAATGGCCATCCAAATTTGGTGAGGAATTGCATTCTTTTTTCATTAGTACTTGACCAACAGCAATGGTATTTTTTCAATACTGCAATCATGCAATTTTAATGCTCTTATCATTCTGCACTATCACATCAGACTGAACAAAACACAACAGATAAGACAGCTGAACTACACAATAAAGAGCAAATGAAGACCTTTATAGGGCATGGACACATCTTATAATACAATCATGTGGTGATACCCCAGAGTTATAGGTAATTGTTGGAATATTAGGGTATTTTTGTATTCATTTCTTAATGAAATTGAAGTATATACTGCAGTTAGACATGGAAGGGAAGGGAAGGGAAGGGAAGGGAAGGGAAGGGAAGGGAAGGGCAAGAAGAAAGGAGAGATCAGGGTGAGACCAAATATTTAAAGGCAAAATAAAATAAAAATTGATTTGACAATGAAATAAACAGTAGTGGAGATTTAGATAGGATAATATAGTAAACAAAAAGGAAATATTTTACTGCAGTCATATCACAGAATGAACAGGGTCAGAACCTGTTGCATGAGTAAAGTCTGGTTGCAGGCCACAGTAAAGTGCTAAATATATCTAAAAAGTCTCACTAGATACTCCAGTGTAGACAAATTTTGATCAGTAATGTTGTACTTTGTGATTCTCTCTCAACACAACATTGACATCTTTCACTGGTGCTAGGGATGCTGTACCTATGGTAAAACAAGTGCAGTTATCTTAGTTTCAATTTCTCTGAAGGATTTCTAAACTTGAACCATCCAGGAGAAAACATATTAAGCTATTGGATTTTTTTTCTTGATCAGTCTTTTCAGTGACTATCTTTTCACAGCTATGTGGAAAAACAATATGATTGATTCTGCTGGTTTATAATTTTTTTCCTCCTTTAGTATACTTCTCCATGCTCTTTACAAGAAATGGCATTGAATCTGGCTATCTGGCTTTTTTTAATTTTATTTTGTGAAATGTGCCAATGTATGTAAACTAAGATTCCTCTTGAAAATCAATTCAGCAGTCTTAAGTAATGCACTTGTCATATGGGAATATTAATATGAAAGAAAAATGACATGGATATATAAGAAATTGAACTAACTGCCTGTTTAGAGATATCAAAAAGCACAGTGATGAATACTCTGAAATATTTGTTGCAAGATCCTACCATTCTACAGTCATTAGAGATGCAAATGTTTAAAATTATTTTATGTAATATTATCCCAGTGATTAAGAAAAACTGTTTCTACATTCCATATACCATGTGCCATAGCCTTTATATTGCTGGGTAGAATCTTCTAACAAAAAATAAATGGTTCAGCTCAGATTTTGAAATGCTGTAGTGGGAGAAATAGAAAAGGTGAATTTGCTTCTCACACTGGGACTGCAGGAGGGAGAAAAAATGGCTAGTAGGAATAGTCAGAAATTCAGACTTCCCTATGATGATACTGATGAAATGCAAGACAGGCACAATGGCTTGTAAAGGAGCCAAGTCACTCTTCTTGGCAAGGCAAGAGTAAAGCAAGATGCACTGTGATTCTCTGAGTTCCCAATAAGACCTTTTCACCTTATTCTGCTAATGTAAAGGGCTATAGGATGGATTTGCATTAACTTTTGAGATACTTTGCACTATTAGAGAGTTTAAACTTGACATTTCCAGTCAGTATTCATTCTCTAGGCTGCTCCCTGGTAGTACAATAGCCTTCTCTTGAACCGTCAAAGAGCTGTGTTTCAACAGCCCGTCAGGATAGTAACCAAACTTGAGTGTTGTTTGTCCAAAGTATTCAGGACGAATCAGTTGACCCTCTTGCTTCTTTTCTGAATTGTTATCCTTTAAATGTTAGTGTTGACAACCATAAAAAACACACTGTTTTAATAAGATCATGCCAGTTTTAGTATCCTGCTTGGTGAAGGCTGGGGGGAAGTGCAGAAGCTTTAAGGGGCACTACTGCAATTTCCCTTTAAGAAATTTAGTATTCATTTATTTTACTTTTTGTTGCATTAGTTATGAGGTGACTGAGGTGACTAAATGAATATGAAAAAAGCTGTACATAAAACAAAATCAATTAAGAGTTATCCAAAGAATGTAAATATATTTGATACTGCATTCTAGTTTGGAAGAAACTCAAATTTGAATAAGAGGTCTATTTTTCAATGAGTCTGCCCTGCACAGACATAAAAAATGCCAGTAAAACAGATGGTATAATGATTTTGGTAGCTTGACAGACTTTCCCCACCGCTTCATTTCTCTCTCTGTTGACTTTGTCCCTTACATTCCAAAGATGGATAAATGTATTAACATGTAGTTTACCATACAGGTCAGGGGATCTTTCTCATTTGACCTTGAAAACAAATGTTCTGTCTGCTCTGCATGGATAATTCATAAGATTTAGTGGCTCATCTCTGTATGTTTGACATTTAGAAATGTTGCTTCCCCAAATGTCTCGTTGTCTTCTGCACCAGTTAGGTAGTGCACTGCAGCTGAAAGCTGGTTACACATTTATGGGTCCAGACTCATGTCACATGGTGATTTCTGGTTCTTAACAAGAAGTCACAGAATGCTGCTAGCACCATGAAAGTGTTCCGTCTTCCTGAGTAGCAGGACATACTGTTTGTATGTCCTTTGGACTTGATCAGTTGAAGAAAAATGTTTGTTGCAATTTAGATAAGAGAAAACAGGTAATGGATGAGTAACAATCACTGTTAGAAGTTTGTGTTAGCTGAATTACTAGACTAATTACTAGTAAGCAACAGTACTTCAGTATAGATAAGATGGAAGTAAAGTAAATTGAGAGACTGAAAAATACAAGAATAAGGTCAGTTTTCTTGGTGAGACAACTAGAAGATGAGACACCTCTGGTGAGTACTGTACAGTTTTAGGGGGTATAGTTTTGAAGTTATTTCTGCTTAACTTACTTCACGAGTTAGTAAGTTACTCATGAAGTACTTAACTTACTTCTGCTTAACTTAACTTCATGAGCTACAATATCCATGCTGGCTACAGGGTTAATAGAACAAAAAACTGATCTTGCTTCAGAGAGCTTGCAGTTAAGAATAAGCTAATCAAAGATTTGAATACTGTCATGTATCAGGATACACCCCTGCACATCAGGAGTCAGTGAGAGAGTATTGATCTGCTGGGTAAGCAGCAATCACATCTCATCAGTCGCTTAGTCATTATTGAGTCTCTAGTCATCATAGTAAAATAAAGATTTAATATAGGACTATGTCTGGGCATATATTCACAAAAACTAAGCAAGTTGTTCAGCTCCACTTTGCAGGACTATAGTTTCTGCCTAGACAGAGGATATTTGTTAAGGTACATGGATGGAAACACTCCTAATATTTTTTCTCGCACCAAATAAAATATAAATACATTTTAAGGGCAGCTCATATTCTTGAAAGCATACATACAAAGAAGACTACTCCAATTGGCACAAGATATCACTTCCATAAAATCAGGCTGTAGCCGTAACCTTCTGTTACTATTTCTTTTTATTCTATCCCTTGTGCAAGTCCTTGTGTTACTACATGATGAACCTCAAAAACTGACTCAAACTATAATAATATGGCAAGAAAAAAGCTTAGGATTTCAGCTCCATAAGTTCTCCAATCAGTCTCTTGTGTCACTGCAAACAGGGTTGTACCAACAGAGGGAAAGAGGTAAGAGATTCAAAAATGAGAGCTATCACCTCTTAGGAGCAGCCCTAACTTTTTCTAGCTGAAGGTGTGCCTGGAATTGTGCTAGTAGAAAAGCTGTCCCCAGAAATAAGAAAAATAATGATAACAATGTATTGCACCCTACAAAGGATGGTACTGATCTTGAGCATATTGAATATTTGCCATTTCTATAAAATCCTTGGCACACTAGCACCAGTAGTTTAGATATTTTTAAGAGATCCTAAAGAATTTAATGCTTTTTGTTATATTGTGGCTGTGCCTATTAAAATATATACTGAATACTGTGCATAATTATGTTCATAAGAGAACAGTAGTAGGATAGCAGCTGAGATTTAATTAATTTTATGGAGAGATAACTATTTTTAGTTGACAGCAAAGTTAAGAAAGATGTGCTTGACTGGAAAAATCTAAGACCACAAATGCAGTTTTGTCCTTATGCTGGTGGCAAAGAGTAGCATGCTCTTCTACAGAAATTTGGGAAATATTCTGTTCCACCCGGGCTCATAGGCCTAAAAGAGCAACAATCCCAGTGTCCATGGGCAGCATGAACAAACTGTCTGTGCTCCTACTGCTGAAGAGGCACCTTTATCTGAGCCTTTTCTATCTCTCTCTGGTCCTGTGCTGAAGCTGCTTCAGAGGGCAGGAACTCTGTGCACCCTGCAATTCAGGCACAGCTTTAGAGTTCTTTGTGCCTTGGAGTTAAATGGCCCTCTTATACTCAGTCACCAAAGATGTGCCCAGTGAGAGGAAAAGAGAAATCACCTGTAGGACCTCCTGCCTTTGCTGGTGAACCAAAGCCAGCCACCTCCTGCATCTGAGTCCACAGGGCAGGTACAGTGGCACCCTGGTGCTCCACCAGCATGCAGATATCGGCATCCAACAAAGGCACCAAAACCACAGCCAGACCACAGGGGCTGCAGAGGTTTTTAATTCTAAGCTGAATTTGAGAGTATCTTCTATTTCATCTGTATGTGCTTGGAGAATAGTGCATTCAAATTCTTGAATTGTGTGGCAGTGTTAATATTTGTCCACTCTTCCCCACCATGCCCTTTCCAAAGTATGAATCCAAACCAAGGGTGTAGTAGGTCTGGCAATTTCTCCCACTCTTCCCTTTCTCTTCCCACTCCCCTCCCAGATGACACAGAGTGACTATAGGGGGCAATACAACCTCACCATACACTTACAGCCTCTGTACGTCGGCAATATGCCACATTAATAGGTGGAAACATTTAAAAATCAGTTTTTACATCTTGCTTTTGAATAATTTGTGTCATGATACAAATTATTGTTACCTAGCCTCCACAAAATGGAAGGTTATAACTTCAGATAAGCTTTTACTGTTTTGATGTTTTTTGTTTGTAAGTGAAAGTTAATAAATAGTGATTTTATTTCATATTACTAATTCAAATTAAAATCTAAAATAAAACGAGCCATAAAAACCAAACTAAGGTAATCTTGAAATCCATTTGACATTGATCTAAGCAGAACTGCTCCAAGTCTGTATGTATCTCATATTCATGTAATTCAATCTATATGCCTGTCAATATTTCTGCTGCAGTTTAATTTCTTCAGATCAGCTTCTTTCCCACTTAATGCAGATTTCCAGAAGTTAGTCCACTTTACAGGGATTAAATTATATTCTTATATTGTCTGCTATTTTTGTGTAAAAATATTTACATATTAAAATTCCTGAATGAAAATCTAATTGTCATAACAAAAAAACTCCATATATTAATTTGGTCCTATTTTTCCTACATTGATTGATGTGCACTTCACAGTAAGCAGGCAAAGAATGGTAGCAAAGATAATTTCCAGCTCTTCTTGTTCAATGGTGTAAAATTGTGTACCTGAGCTTTTCTTACTCAACCTTCCTGCTTTCTGTAAAGGAATAGGTAGAAGATGCAGAGCTGAACTTCTGTTAACATGATTAGAAAAGCTGTTGTTACAGACTATTTTCTATTATTTTAATTTTGTGTCATTATAATTTTTGACAGTTAGTGTTTACCAGAGTTTCCCTGAAGCAAAAATGATTTAATGTTCAACACACACATTAAAATGTGTTCTATTTTCATATGTTAAAGCTGATAGAATTATAATTTAAGCAGAAATATGTGCTTAACAGTGCAGTGCATAGAATCTCTGAACACAGATGAAACTGAAACTTCTATCTGAAGGGAAAACAAAGGCAGCAGTAATGTGCCTTAATAATTACAGTTAGAGCAATGTGATGTTTTTGTAATGAAATTCAAGCCCAGGTGAAGATAATGTGCTTTAGGTTTTGTTGTAGAAGTGAGGCATAGTTTGAAATCTGGGCTTTCATACTTGGTGACTTTATATTGGCTTTATATTGGCTCATAACCAAACCCATAATTTTCACTAGAAGTTCCTTTTCAATTTTCTCATCCATTCAAACTCAGATCTGACTGTTGGGTTCAGTAAGTCTCAAATTCTGGAGGAAAATCCACTGACTTCACTGAATGCTGAAAATTCTTAGTTTCTAATCCTCTAATGTGAGCACTTCAGGTTTACTCAATAGCTTACTGACCTTTACTTAGCCATGTACACATTTCAGTGGGAATTTTCAATACTTTTTCACTAAAAATCGTGTTCAACAATATTTCCTGATCATTAAGACCTGTGTACCTAAAGCATAGACCGAGAACATCTCCTACAAGATCAGAATACAGATTTATACCTTTTCACAATCTCTTTCTTTTTGTCATTTGTCAGATTCATGTGAAATCGAGTTTTAATAACTCCTGGTATTGGATATTGCTGGTGAGTGTGACCAGTTATGTATGGTGGTGCTTGGATTTGATCCTTCCTTTCCACTCTTAGTCCAAGAAGAATGCTCAAAGCTAAACTACAAAATAATCCATTGAGATTAATGGTCCATGTCTATCCACAAAAATAAAACCCAAAAATCCTCCAAAACTGCAAAACTGATTTTATGACTTTGAAGGAAGTCAAACCAACAAAAAAAATCAAACTAAAACTATATTTACATACACACCCTGGAAAAAGAGTTCAATAGTTGTATAGAATTCCACCTTGTTCTTTATTATGTATTGTGCTAAATATATTAGAGGCAGAGCAGCACTAGCAAAATTTTTAGTCTTTTTCAAGGGAAGTGCTGAGTAATTTGGTAGACTCATATAAAAATGGAAAATTGTTGCAGATAGCAGACTATACATCAGAATAGAAGAGACACTTGCAGGAAGATATAATACAGATCAATAATGGCTGGAAAATTTCTAATATGGTTTCTGTTGTTAAAACAGGATCAAAAAGAGATCCTGGAAATTAAGACCATTGAACTCCACCTCGCTTCTGGGGAAACTGATTGAGAGTCTAATTAAGAATAGAATAGTTCAGCATATGGATAAGTATAACCTAATAGGGTCACACCTGTACAACGTCGGTAGAGGGAAAGCATACTTCTCTAACCTGCTAAAGTGCCTTGGAAAAGTTAATAAATTAGAAGATAAGGGTGACCTAGTGAACATAATTTATTTGGATTTTCAAAAAATTCCTGATAGGATCCTTCATACAAGACTATGAAGGGGAAGACATAACTGAGGTAAGGGGGCAAAATCTCACAGCAGAATAAAAACTGAGTAAATGATGGAGAAAAACTTGCACTGAAAGTCTTTGCCTATAAGTGTAAAGAGGTTAATAGTAGGATGCTCTAAGGAGTCACACCAATGATACTTAATATAATTTTTAATGATTTGGAAATTATATCTGCTAAAACTGGCATTAACATTAGCTAGTCAAGTAAAGAAGATTGTGAAGTGAGGAGAGATTGGTTAGATTGACAACACATATATTTTACCTTGGATAAGTATATATTTTGGTACTCATTTCATAGGTTATTTTCAGTTCCAGCACCATATTTTACATCATTATATTCTACTGAAAATAATTTATCTGCTCTCTGAGTAAGGATACAATAGATATCCCTCCAACAGCCATGTGGAATGATTTGCTCTCTCTAGGTATAGGACTAGACAGAGTTACACAAGAATGAGGAATTCCCATCTGCCAGGTCACTGGATCTTTTCCTCAGGGCAACCAGGCTGCATGGCCAGAACAAGAGCTGTGTTTATCATAAAAAAAAAAAATCCTCCTTCATAAATACTTAAAAGTAAATCCCATTTTTGTTAGATCTTACTGGACTGTGTGTTTTTGAGGCACTCTTAATTACAGCGCTGAAACTGCTGCCCACTGTTATCTGCAGCCCAGAAGGCTGTAACCCACCACTGGTGTTTTTTGGGAGTTCTCACCTGCTCCTTCTCAGCACTCTCAATCCTGTCTTTTCTTCATGAAGTGTCAGGAGGAACAACATATCCTTCTGGTATCTCTGCTGGCTGTCACCTACTTCTAAAGATGATCAGGAACCCTTGGCTGATTGGGTTAATTCATAAGTGACTGAGCAAATTGGCTCTGGGGGTTGGAGTTTGAGTTTTGTCAGGGTTTTATCATTTGCTTTACTTTTTTCCCTACTTTCTTTTCTACACTGCATTGAATTTTGAATCTGTATGATTCTTTAAAACACCACCCACTAAAGTAGCATATGGGAAGACTATGACCTCATATTAAGTATATTATACATGAGATATTCTGTTCATGGTGTGCTGCAGATTTCACATCCATTCTGTCTAAACTGAAGTCCTTTCATTTTTTTAAAAATAGTTAAGTAGTTAGTGTTAACAGATGATATCTCCTTCAAAACTAAAATGGGTTCATCCAGTTTTAGAATAAGCACAATGAAGAGATTTTGTGTTGCTTTCTATGATTATTTTAAAAAAAAATCTATGTTACCATTTTTACTGAGCCAAAAAGGCAATCTTTATAAATGCAACATTTTGGACTATGAGTAAACACAGTAAGGAAAAAAGATTATTTATTGGCAAAAGAAATGTGTGGAAATCATAACACTAAAAATAGCATTTATCTTGATCAATAACTCATGCTTTTAATTTTTTTTCCAGAAAAATATTAATAGAGTTCTTTAAATAAAATGAACCAATGCTTTCTTTTCCTCTTTTGTTGTTGAAACCCTGTTTGTATTTACATCCAGTCATTTAATGCCCATTAAAGAAGTAATGCTATGTTAATGTAAGGGAAAAAATCAATGCTACTCAGATCAGTAGCTGTGGGGAAACAGTGCAGCAGCTGGTTTGCAAACAGCAAGCCCACATAGATCAATGAAATTACAAGCTAAATCTGCTGATGCTCACAAACTGCTTCAGCATTGTGATGTCTAACCTTTCTCAAGTTCAAGATCTCTGGCAAGCCAGCAATAGCTAAATGAAGAAAAAAAAAAAAAGAAAAAAAAGGCAGAAAAAAAAAAAAGGCAAGCACAAAAGAAACAAAGAAAGGACATAATGGGCTGGTGGAGAATTTTAGCATGATATATAATATTCCACTTTTGAAGTTATCAGTGTAACTGCAGGTTTGTAACAGATATAAAAGCCACTGTAATCTCCCAGTGAGCAAAGCTGCCATCTACACACTCTGGAGATTTTCTTCCTTAAGAATGTTCAAATCTGTCACATATTACCTTGAACTGTAACACTGGAGGGCTAGAGAGCACTTCAGTAATGTGGTTGTTAATGTGAATTCTAGAAGATAATTTATCAATGAACAAAAGTACAGCTTCTGTCATGTGCTATGTCTTTTATTTTATGGTAGGCTTGTAGCTCTTAAAATGGTTTGAATTTTGTTAACTTGTAAATTAAACATGCAGAATATTTGACTTGTTGAATGCAAGATTTATTTGCATATTTTATGGTATTTTTATGGTAAGGGAAGAAACCCCTTTTACCCCAAGGAAAACAACATTGGGCTTTATCAGTATCATGTGAATAACATGCCTGTCAAGTAATTCTTTTCGGGGCAGTCCTCACCCCATTTGTGCCACTTTTTTAAACACAGAAGCATTTTTCAGGCATTAATCAGCAAGAAGATAGGGGGAACCAATCTCTGAAGATTGCTATAAAATGGAACACATTTTATAAAGGGAAATAGGTTCATTTCAAGAGCAGAATAAAAGACATCTTGCATTTCCTTCAAATATTGACAGATGTATTTTGTGGGGAACAAAATGTGCACTTGACAAATATATAATTCTTATTGTCTACTGATGTCCTATTGCTTTACAAATATTAATTAAATGTCACAGTTGGATTCTGTTCTATTGTATCTGTTTTGTAGGTTGTAAATAAAAAAAAAATATCTAGAGGTTGGAAATATCTTTTTAGCCTTCCAGCCAGGGAGTAGCAAAACAGAAAATGGAAATCTTATTACCTGTCTGCTGTTATTATAGGCTTGCATTATTTTACACACCAAGCACATTCAAGAATCAAATCAACAGTGAGGTGAAGTGTGAGTATTTCTTGTACTGTCAATTGTTTCTGCTGAAATGACCATTTTTGGATTTGGCTTAAAAGTTGCTTTTCTTGTCTACTTTTCACAGATATTTCATAATAAAAAAATGAAGGAATATTTAAATTTTGAAATGTCACACTTCTGTTTCTCTTTTTCATGTAGATATAGATACAGCCATTTTCCTTCCATTGTAGATCATTATGTCAATTCATTACTTTATGGTGCTGCTCAGCAGTGCTGATAGCCAGATATTTCCTGCTGGATGTGTAGGGAAGACTGATTGTGACAATAGTTACTAACAAGCTAAAAACTGACTGCATACATTAACATTGCTGGTGGTGTGCAGGCACTGGTGGAATCTCTCGTTCTACTCCACATAGTGGCTAGGAGTGAGAGAGAGATGCCCAGCAGAAGCTCAACTTTTTTTTTTCTTCCAAGCTTGATTCAAGATCCACAATGATTGTAAGGAAATAGCAGCATTTTCTTACAGGGTCATAGATCATCAACACCTAGGTGTGCTCATATGCAGGATAGGACTTCTCAAAACTTTGTCTTCAGATTTCATTCAGGCCTCTTTCTTTATTTGGAGCTTATTGAGAAAAGTCTTGTGAAACTGCTGAGCTAAAAAGAAAGGTCCTGTTGATGACAGCATGACCAGCATTTCTGCAAAAGTCTTTTTCTTTCGAAGAAAAATGTGAATTTGTGATGAAGACTTTGTGGTCATCATAAATAAATGAACAAGCTTCTACATGGAAAGCTGTTTCATGAAGAATGTGAGAAGCAAGTATGTGAAGAAAAGCAGTTCATCCAGTCTGTGTGCCTCGCTCAGGTTTGCTTTGTCCATCTGGCAAGCAATACTAGCCATTATTTTGTTGCTCTCTTTCCGTGCATTTTAGTTTGGCATCAAAGTATAAATCTTGCACATCATAAAGAGTACATCATTGCAGTGGAGAAACAAAAAGGATAATTGTGGGGGGTGCAATTGCATTGTTCAGAGATTTTTATTATAACAAAAACATCACCATGCTTGGAGAACCCCAGCAATAATTCCTCTTGACTGCAATAAGTACTTTTGAGGAAGAGAAGGCTAATGAGCTGCAGGCTTCCCTGCTGCTAAATTCATCTAACAACCCTCTCATGATGTTTTATGCTTTAAAGACCAATATGAAGTTTATAGATTGGTTGGATGCTCTTCTTTTCAGTATAGCTCAGATCCTGAAACTTTTCTGTTGATCTGAAAAGCTGGATACAGTTTGGTTACTAGTCAGCATCAGTTGTGAGCATTATTCAGTTACACTATTACACTGACCATGGAGTTACATGCTATTTTACAGAAATTTGTGGTTATGGATCCTCCCAATCACCCTGAATGTAAAAGATTTGTGTGGTGTGGAGTTTGGCCATATTCCTACATCTGCACAATGTGATGAGACTTCATCTCTGCAAGGATTGAAATCAAAATCCTGAAATTAGCATCCTGAAGTATCTCAACTCAGACCAAACCTGAATCTTGATGCTATTGCTTCTATCTTGGTTATCATTTCTGATGGTGATCAAAATGAGAAAAAAAGAAATTAAAATACATTTTAATTTTTTTTTAAAAAGAAAGAGCATCTCCTTTGACAAATACGAATATTGTTGGGCAATCTTTTCCTCTGATCTCTGTTATCATCAGCAATGTGTATGTACTGAATTGAATTTGGATGAATAAGTGCTATGACAAAAAAGCTATACTTCTATTATATCAGAACATTGCTGGGAAGTACAAGCAGATCCCATGAAAAATGCTGTTTTGATGAGACAGCTAGGCCTCTAACCTCAAAGAGGATAGATATACCCTGGGTGCTCATTTGGAAAGAACAAAATGTTTCACATTGACTCAGTCATTGCACAGAAAAAATAATTTGTGAGAAATATATTAGTAAAATTCATACAACTTCAATGGAATAATGTTTTGAGGTATCAATTGTATTTGTACATGCACTGCAAATTTTATTTTAGTCAAATCCCAGTTTTACTAATTATTTTGGCTTAAATACAACCAGAATAGCATCATTCAAGAGCCAAAAAAAGCTGCACCAGTTTTTAGAGCATAAGGATAATTTTTTCCTGAACTCTTGAGAACATGTTTCTGCCCTTGGTGTATGTCACATGTGTGCAGTTTCTGCAAGGTTCTTCTCATGCTGTTCTGATTTCCAACCATGCTGTGTCCCAGCATAGCTGGAAACACCTTGCAAGCCTCTTCTTCTCAAGCATTGGCAGATTGGTGAGGGGAGAGGATGGCCTTGCACTTGATGTGCAACTGAGCCTCTGGGACAAATTTTTCAACTCTTCTCATTCAAAAGCTATTTCTGAAATTTGGCATATCCATTATATGCTATGAGATGATCTGTATCCCTTAATGTGCATCCCTTTCTGGTTTGCTTCACTACTGGCAAGAAGCACTTAGAAGAGCTTTTATTTTCACCAGACCTTAAGGTTTTTAATGGCTGATCCTCCACTGCACTGGTTTTGGCTGGGATAGTGTCAATTTTTTTTCACAGTAGTTAGTGTGGGCTGTGTTTTGGATTTGTACTGAAAACAGTGCTGTTAATGCTAGGATGTTTTCATTACTGCTGATCAGTGCTTGCATGGAAGGCAAGACATTTTCTGCTTCTCACTTCAGTCCAACAGGGAGTAGACTGGGGGTCACAAAGTTGGGAGGGGACATGGCTGCAACACCTGACCCCCACTGACCAAAGAGACACTCCACTCCATAAGGCATCATGCTCAGCATATAAAGCTGAGGGAAGAAGAAGGAAGGGGGTGGACATTGAGAGTGGTGGTGTTTGTCATCCCAAGTCACCACTGAGCATAGTGGAGCCCTAATTTCCTGGGAATGGTTGAACATCTGCCTGCCTGTGGGAAGCAGTGGACAAATTCCCTTTTTTGTACTGCTTGTGTGCGTGGCTTGTGTGTATAACAGTTTATCCATCAAACTGTTTTCAGCTCAAAACAAGGGTTTTCTTACTTCTATTCTTCTGATTGTCTCCTCCTCCCTGTTGCAGTGGGAGTGAGTAGCTGTGTAGGACTTAGTTGTGGTTAAACCACAACACACCTTCTTTTCCAGAGCAAGATTTTCCTCTTTCAAAGAGCTGGGTTTCCATTCTGTCTCTTTGTCATTATTCTGCACTGAAAAGTGTTGGTTTCTGCTCTTGCACTGGCTCAGCAATCTTGAGCCCACAGTGAATAGAAAAAAACACTATGGAAAGGAGCTAAACTGTATTTCTCATCATGAGCAAAGATTTGTTCCGCAGCAAGGGTAATATGCAGTAAGAGAAACTCATATACCAATACACAGGGGTATAAAAACATTGCCTATACCACATTGACAACAACTGAAAAATAGCATAAGAGATGTGATGAGTTAAGTATATGTTGTGTATTTATCATACTAGGACTCCTTTCTCTGTGTCTGTCTCTGTCTGTCTAGCTGTGCACATCCTGTCTCCCTGAAACGGGAAATTAATGTGTTGAATGGGCTGTCTTTGACATTCATTTTCATCATTTCTATGCTTTGCAATCCAAACCAACTTTCTGATAATGAAGTTCATGTTAGAAGGAGACAGTGGACTTTCGTACATTAGACAGCCTAATTTGTGTGCAAGACTAGTACTGTTTTACTTTGTTCATTGTAGCAGCACTGCTAAATCTGTGCTGGTTAGTGGCCTTGTCAGCATTCCCATCACAAATTTCAGCTCATTACAAATTCCATTACAAATTTTAGGGCTTAAAAAACAACTGTTGCTTTTCATCAGTGGTGCTCCTTGACACATGCTTAGCCAGCAAGAAAATGATTTTGCAAATTTTGTGTTTAGATTGTTTTAGCCATTTAGCTCTTTCATTGCAGATGCCTCAAAATACAAAAAAAAAAAAAAAAAAAAAACACCAAAAAAACAATGTGGGAAAATGGGAAACAAGTGAGGTTTTTTTGCAAAGATCAGTCCTGAAAGTGATTCAATTGTTCTTCAGCCTGCCAGCTCATGTGCATTTGATGTGTTTTAGTCCATTAAAAGGCAGTTACTTTAGAACAAAAATAGATACTCTAGATTGAAGGCTTTGGGTATCTCAGCAATGACAATCTCACTGACAACTCTTTCCCCTTTGCTAAGATGTCCATGCATACCTGATGAGGATCAGACCTGGACCTTTTCAGCTGCCAAATCTGTCCAGCTTTCTTAATTTCATACATGTGAAAGTTGGCCTTAATACTCAACTTAGTGAAGGACATCCCTGAGCATCTGCTTCCTCTATCAAATCTTCAGCACCATTTTTTTCCCCTAACTTTGCTTTAACCTTCAAAAATGGTGACAGACTCCCATCCCTAACCCAACAGATAGAACACATTCACTTTTATTTTACCCTCAGCACTAACTCCTCTTTTTTGCGGATGCTTTCATGGAATAATGTTGCCATTATTTCTGCTCAAGGTACATTACAAGCTGTTGCCTTGTTGCTGGCATCTTATTTGGGCTTCAGGATGGCAAATGTTATCATATGGGGCAGCTGGCCAAGTCAGTGCTCCAGGCAAGAAGCCAAGGCTGTCTTCTTTCTAATGTTTCCACTTTCTTTCATCCCTAGAAGATCCCTCTCTTCCTTTCAAACTGATACAGAAATACTATTAGAGAATTAATCATACCTCAGTTGTCTTGGGGAATATTCTTGATTTTCCAGTCACTAATGTGTGAAAATCTTACACTGGAATAATGCCATATGTCAACCTGTGGCAATATCAGGGAAATATCGACAGCATTTCATTAATGAAATGTTGAGCTTGAATGACCTGTGGGCTGAAAATTGAGGCTACGTAAATTTAAAATAGTCTCTCAGCTATCATTTAATCTAGGGTTCTCACATGAACAAAAATGTTGTCCCTGTGATCACCAGAAAAAAAATATTATTGCAAGTCAGTAAGAAAAGGTTGCCCAAAGACTAAAACTGAAAAACCTCTCATTTTTCTATGATAGAAAGACTTTAAAATTTTATAGTGGCTTTTTCTTTTCTTTTGTAGCCTCGTGATAGTGTTCTAAATAGGATCTCCCTAAATAAACTGAGTGTATGGGTGCATGTCACTGAATTTAAGAACTTCATTGTGAATTTCTGCATTGATTATATCATGTGTGTCTTTACACTAAATTCATGTCAGAGTAACCATTATAATCTCAAAATTATTATCACAAAAGAATTGGTTTTCAAAGACTGTTACTGACAAATTTTACCTGCATGTCTTCAAAATGTGAGGAAAAGAAGCCATGAAAAGCCAGAATAAGAAGTGCAAATTAAGCAACACAGCAGAAATATTAATTAAAAGAGGTTAATTGTGTTGGGGCAGGGTGGTGGGAAATGCTCTAATCCTCTCTATTACCATGTGGTGTTTTTGTGCTTGATCATTCTTGAGGCCAGGAAAAGAAGGGATTGGAAATTACAGCATGGAGGAGGAAAGAAATGTAATCAAGATTTTCATTTCTTATTATTTTGTACATTCCAATGGGAGGGAGAGAGCTGGGGTAGCCTGCTTTAAAAAAAAAGTAAAGTGTGCATATCACCGGGATGTCTCCAGAGAATGCCAGTCCTGTCTTGTGCAGTAAATTCTTGTGACCAACCCCACAGGGTAGCTGGATTTGTAAAATAATTAGCATAACTAGCCCTTAACAGTTAAATAATTTTAGAGATGTTCTTTCTTATTTTTGACCTTTCCTTTGAAATTAATTTCCCTTATTTGCAACTTTTAATTGTTTTTACCCTGTCTTTATAAAATAAAGTAAACTCAACCTTTTATCCTCCAATTATTTTTATTAGTGACCTGATAAAGATGAAATTTTCCCTAAGGATCAAAAAAAAAAAAAAATAGTAGAATGTGCATGATTATTTGTAAACTCCTGTTTCCCACACAATTTATGAGTTTGCAGTAACCTACTGTGTCTTTTTTCCACCTAAACTACAAAATCCTTGTTGAAAGAAAACATTTAGTTCACGAGTTTTCAAAAAACTGCCTCTCTGCACATAATAACTAAAAACATGTAGACAGTATGAAAAACATTACTTTAATAATCTGTCACCGAGATTCAAATCTGGATTAAGACAAATTTAATTCAAAATTTTATGAAAAAGATCCATGTAGAATTTGCAGAAACATAATGACTTGCAGGAAAATAAAATAAATAATTAACCCTCTCAGAAGTCATCCCCTTTTCCTTCAAAAGTATTTTAGTATTTTCATTTAAATCAATGTTTCTGGACCCATAAGGCCAACTTTTTAAATGTAAAAAGTGTTAATATCCTTAATTTCCTTACTTGCAGATATCTGTTTGAATTTTTAAAATAAAAAGGCCAAATTGGATGTGGTTGAGCTGAACAACCTGGTCTGGTTGAAGGTGTCCCTGCCCACAGGAGGTGGGTTTGAAGTTGATGATCTTCAAGGTACCCTTACAACCCAAACCATTCTACAAATCCATGATTCCACAAAGGTTTCTCTGCCAGCTATTACTATTGCTGAGACATGATTTTGTTTCAGTTTTGAAGGTCCCTGGATGACAGCTGGGGTGTTCACAGTCTGGACAGTAGGACATTTGCAATTGTGGCTGGAAAGCCAGCAGGCAGATATTTTATGCAGTATTTTTCTTGGCAGTCAGTTGTGGGTTTTGTTGTTGCTGTTGTTGGTTGGAAATTTTTTGGGAGGAGGGTTATTTTGTTTGATTTTGGTGGAAGTGGGGCTGTAAAATATTACTTAACTGCAGAGATAATTGTTGTGGGTGAATAAAATGTTGGTAATCAGTTACCCAATACTTAGAAAAGCAAAGTCCCAAAATAAACAGCCACATAAAGAGTAACTAACAGAAACCTGACTCACAAGAGCTGCCCTGTTATGTCTCAAGATATATGTATATATGAAATTAAGCAGAGAGTGACAACTTAACTTGGATTTTGTTTTCTCTTTCCTCTGTCAAATTTGTTAAGTTTCTCTTAACCCTCCTATGATGCCAACTGGTGTTTTGTCAGCTACAGATTTAGGAGAATGTCAGCACATTCTCAAGGATTTTGGTTGCCATGGATAAGTGTATTTCTTTGATTTTTCTGGGACGTTATATATTAATAAGCAGGGTATTTTGTTTACTTTTTTATGCATATTTAATTTTTCAGCCTATTCATTCCTTTAAATTTTGACAGAAAAAGTATTGCAGAGTGCGGGGCCAGCTCAACAACTGTCAAACTTCTGCCAAACTTTAAAGGTCAAAATCAACTGTGACACCTACAGTTCAAGTGTAATTAGTTGGAGATTTACTGGGATTTTATGGCAATCTCCCAGTAGCTTAGGAGTGACATGATATCCAACCTTATGGGATCCCAGGAGAAGTACAGGTGGATGTGAGGATAAGCAGTAAAATATATTAGCTAACATGCTGCATCTTTAGCAAGTCATCAGTCTCCTAAACTGTGCAAGGAACAAGAGAGCATTCAGTATTTTATTTAAAATAAATAACCTGCCAGTCTCTGGCATGGCCATCTAGTACAAAGTTGATGTATTTATTTAAAGCTTAGCTCATTCTGTATGTTCTTGGATCATTAAACTGAAGGACTCGTACAGTCGTGATTTTTAATGAAGCATGTTTGAATAATTATGCTAATTTGCAAAGCACTAGAATCAAATCAAGTGATCAAAGTTTTCATGATTGCTATCGTGTTTTTGTAACTTCCCCCATCACTGATTTCTGGATAGATTCTAACCCTGGCTGCTTTTCTTTTTTTTTTTTTTTTGTCATTTATTTAGAAATTGCCACTAATCAATGTAGAAAGTTTAAAAAAAATTACACTAGAAAAGAAACATTTTTTGTTTTATATCTCCATAGTGGACTTTGTATGAGTTTGAAAGTAATATAGCTCTAACAGACACCAGCCTAAATACAGCCTACAATCAATATTGTATTCTACCTTGACAGAAAACTGAATTTTTATCTGTTAAATGTGTGAGCTTGGGGCAGCTCTGTGTCTGAAGTGGTTTAAATCTGAAATGTGATGTGCTGCAAAGAAAGTTGATTGACATCTTTGTTTATTGAAAAGTATTACATGAACAACAAAACACGGCCAGATACAGAACACTCCATTGCAAAGTGCAGCTGTGTTATTTTTCAATCCTATGTGTTCTGCCCCTTTGATGCCTGTCTGATATAATAAAACTGCAAGGATCTTCTTTGATTCAATAGTAAAAAATTTGGACAAGGGTGAGATATGGAGATATGTGTTTGTTGCAGGGGTAAAAAAAAGAGTTTTAAGTTTAATGCATCTGAAACTTAAAATAAATTAGTATACATTTAATAAGCAAGTTGTCTGAGTCTGCTTGAAATATTTTTAAGTATGCATTGTAAGAGGGAGAAAAGAACAATGATGACTAATCTTAAAACATTAAATATGCAGAATACAGAATTAAGTTACATTTAAATTTCATGTTAGAATAATTATGCTGTTCATTGACATTTTCCCATGTTTTATTAAATCTTTATTATGTCAAGGTAAATAGAGGTTAATTCTGCTGTTATCTCTTCCAGTAAAGCATTATCTTTAATCTTGCATTAATAAAACTGTAGTAAGTTGCACAATGTGGCTAATCACCATAGACTAATTTAGACCATTCTAAAATCTTTCCTTTACAGTACAGTGTAGCTTAAAATAGATGTTACCAGAAAACATGGAACATAATTTAACTTATAGAAAAAGAATGTTTTTCTCTAGGAAATTTATAGCTACATTTCCTTAATACATTGACTTATTGGCAAAATACAAGAGCTGCAAACTTCCATCTCTGTTCTTCCTTTCTAGTGTTACTTTATCTTTAGTAACTGCAAGTTTCTTTGACTTGCTTCTGACACAGCACAAACTGTTAATAAGAAGTTTTTGTCTTTAGCTCTTTTCTGTAGAGTGCTCACCTTAAGCACATTTCTGTGGTAAGCATCGAATGCAAAATCCCATATCTTTGATTCCTGTGCACCTCTCTTCAGTCATAGATACCTAAAGGGGTTCACAAAAATACACTGCACTGTAGTGAGGACAACACACTCGCTGCAACATTACTTATGTCTGCTTGCACACTACTCTTGACCCACAAAGTCTCAGCCGGCTCATCATTCACCTTTAGGCAGAGCTCCAGGCATCTCTGCTGCTTTCACATACAGGCAAATTCTTCCTCCTTTCCATCCTAGCCCATCCCTCCTGAAGGTCTGGTATCCCCCATTGCAGCACTGCAGTTGTGGAAGCTGTCCCACAACATCCATGTGATCCCAGTAGGTTCCTAGCCCTGCAAGTGCATGCACAGCTCAAATTTCTTCTCTTTGTTCCTCATGCCATGTGCTAATGCATATTTAGATGCACTTTACAAAACCTCTTAGAAAGTCCTATCCCTTAGAAAAACCAGATTTTGTAACTCAGAGTCTACATGCACTTTTTTTTGGGAGGGGTTTATTCAACTTAAAGAGATGATATGTCTCTTATTGCACTTAAGCTTACATGCTGTGGTGGTTTTGTGGTTTATTTATAGTATTATAATTTTGTTTGTTATTCTTAGCTTTAAATTTTTGTTTTCATCAAACTACAAAATTCCCCATTGAGTTTCATCAGGTTTGCATAGCAAATCAATCCTCACATCCTTCCTGCAAACCACATTTTCATTTTGTCAGCTTCTGTGCAAAGCCCTCCTCAGACCCACAAGTAAGTAAATGGTCAGTTACATTTTCTCATTAACTCTATTTCATTATCTGGAGTGTCCATAAAGTTATTATTTTAAAAGCATGAATATCAATATATCTGTAAAGGGCATTTACCAAGCAGCTTCAGTGCTGCTAGGAAAGAAAGAACTCATTTTGAAAGTGCACTTGAGATCCATGCAGAGAGTGGGATAATTCTGTGGTTGCATGCTGGTACAGCAATATGATCAGAGCACTAGAATATATTTGCTGCTGCATGCAGGACTAGTTTTCAAGATTTCTTCCCAGTGTGTCTTTCCAAGATACAACCCAGCTGAGAAGCACCAGTAACCAAAGTTACTCAACTAAGCATTTAGACATGTCCAGAGGATCAAATTACAAAACAAATAGTTTTTAATAAAAATAGTATTACAGTGACATTTTTTCAGCCCTACCTGTACATAAATAATATGAATCATTATAAGGTGGTAACATGCAGTCTTATTTAGATATTTTATGTGGAAATTCTTTGCAATAAAAATGAAAGTATGCAAGGCTTGTTAGAACTCAGGCTTATTCACATACTTGGAGTGTAGACATTGCATGTTGAACCTTTAACTAGAAGTCATATCTTGTTTGTCTGAAATTAACTCTTCTAATGCATTAACTCCTACCATTATATTGAGCTTCATTATAGCATTTAAAGACAAAAAGAACACAGACCTTTTTGAAATAATCTGGTTGGAGTTTACTGGTTTTGCCCCGGTTTCTCTTTGGCATATAGGAACTACTCACACCTGAAATACAAATGCAAGCCTCTGAGATGGGAGTCAACCGAAAGGGAAACAAATATTAGCATAAATCTCCAAGACATGTTTTATATGGTCCCACCTCTTCTTTTTCCCTACCTGTAGGATGACCTGAAGTAAGATTTTTCTTATTGGACATGTTTTGGGCAAGGAGCTGTTTTCCTCAGTGTTTTACAAGCTCTGATGCCAGTGAGGTGGTACATAGACTCTCAGTAAGTATTGAAAGCCCTCTTTAAAGTGGAAATATTCAAAGCATGCAGGAGTCTCTAAGCATCTGTTCCAGGGACACATTAATGCACTTGAAAGGATATTAAAGCTTAGCACAGAGGAAAAAAAATAGAAGTCCTAGTGGCAAGATGTAAAACTGCTTAACAGAATTACATCCAGAACTTTGTGTATTTGATCTGAAAAAAAATAAATCATCTTACAGTTGCTCACATTAAAGCTGCATGTCGGTTTGGGAGCTTTTAGGATCTTGGACAGGTTTCATTCCTCTGGTTCACGTAAGCTCTCTGTGTATTTGTGCAACTGCTGAACCTCAGAGCATGATTTCTGGTGACCCCATGCACTGTCTGAGGATTTGCCTAATGTGCAAATTTAAGACAATCATTATGTATAGTAAAAAATTATTATCCACCTTTACCCCAGTACTCAGTTGCTAATAGTGGTCATGGCTTGATTCAGAATCCTCCTCAGTTTAATGCTTCCAATTAACTCGCATGGTTTTGTGGCTGACTTGATGGCCCAGATAAAGGCTGGGCTCTTCTGAAAGATACCAAGATTAATTTCTGACTATGGGATAAGGAAAGCCTTGAGCCATGGTTCAGCTCTAACTACTGGTACATTAGGAATGTCATTCAGACTTGAGTAACTCTAGACTCTTTATAGAAGTCAGATTAAGATACAGAAAAGTGGAGCACTGAGAAAGAGTGAAGGCATCTTCTGACAAATGCAGTAGCTTGAGACTTGCTCTGGGTCCAAGTGGTTGGTCTGCAAGGAGAAGAAGGGCTGGTAAGTCCTGGAGGATGGAAGGCAGAGGCCATGAGAAGCATATCCCTGTGCTGGCCACTGGTCTGTTGGTGACAGAGTCAGGCATGACATTGAAACCTATCCTCTGAGATAAAGTTGACTTTGGTGTGAAAATTTAAAAAAAAAAAAAAAGACTATGAAAAACAGAACCTTATAAAACAATGTGCAAAATTCTGTCCTTGGCCTTGTGTTGTCCAGAGCCTCATGATTTAGCGATCTTGTGAGATGGTGACTAGGGGACATTGTACTAAAAAAAAAAAACAACTTAATTTCTTTTTTTTTTCCTTAAGCCAAGGAAACAGCAATAGATTGAAATGGCAATCTCTTGTACTACATTAAATAAATATTACAAATGGAAAGGAAAGAGCAAACTGATTACCCTAATATTAAGAGCATCAAGAGGAATTTATAAATATCTTTGCATGTTCAGCACCCAGTCCTGCACAGGGCATGTTAATTCTTGTCACAGAATTTGAAATTCATTTAATCAGAACAGAGCCTTTGAGATGTTTCACACCTGCAAGTGCATCAAGTGGCTAAATTTTGCAGTCATTCTCTATGATATGACCTACATATCTCATTACAACACCATGTTCACTACAGGTGCTTCCTACAAGAACATTTGCATGAATAAAAACATGATTACTCTCATATAGAGTGAATACTAAAATGTGTGCTACGTATAGATGTAATATCTAACAGGGGTTTTCATTTATATTTATTCTTAATTCTGAGTAATATTTAAAATAATTTGTTAAAGGACACTTTAACATTTCCACTTTTACATATCCCTTTTTTAAGGATGAGTTGATGATATCTTATGTATAAGCAGAATACTTTCATTAAAAAAGGAAAAAAAAAATCTGTAGATAGATGAAAACCGGTTTTAAAACCACTTTTATTTTTAGACAATGAAAAACCTATATCTACCTAAATGGTTTGAAGTTTTAACAATTTCTGAATGCTTAATTTTGACTGCTTTAATGATGATTGTTCAGTACCCATGAATGTTTTGCCACCAAGTAATATCTTCTTTGTTTGTGTGACTATAATCTGAAGGTTGCCACAATATCTAATAAAACTGTTTCCAGTTAGAGAGGCATACAGACAGGAGTAAAGGGCTGTTAAAACACATAGCATCCAAAAAGAAATTCACCACAGCCAGTAATGAGCATACACGTCCTTTATTCAACTTCTGGTAAGTTTGTAGTGCTCTTTATAAAAGTGTGATTCAATGTCTTTCATGTATATTGTCGTATATAAGAACATTTCAAGATGAAATGTACTATAACTGGTCTTACTGCTGATACATCTTCTTTAAAAATAGTCCAAAAAATAACTCAGAAGAGAGTAGAGCAGATCAAAGTGTGAAGACCTGTGTATATTTTCACATCAGGACTTTAACAGTTTCAAATCTTCCATGCTTCTAGTGAAGAAAACTAGTGCTGCCTCCAAGGTCACCAGTGTCATTTTTAGGGCTAATCAGCAAGGTTTTAATGAAAGACCTTTGTCCTCCTAGTGACTCAGGCTCAGCCTCTCCATGTAAGCATTATGCCAGTGATGGAAATAAATCTGAAGTCAAACAAGGTATAGATGGCAATGAGGATTTTTTTTTCACAGCAAACAATTTTCCTCACTTATATGCTTATATTTGCATGTAAATGCATCTTCATTTAGATATGTGCGCATACATCTATATATTAAATAAAATTATATTTCTTACATGTGTTAATACTTAGAAAACGTTAAAAGATGTTTTCACAATAAATGGAAGCGACAGCAGCTGTTGGTTATTCAGCAATTGAGATCAATGCAGTATTATTCTTCATTTGGAATACAGAAGTGTAATAATTAGATAGGTGGGAGATTCAGGAATCTCCACAATGTAGACTAACTACTTGGTGTAGTATACAGAAATTGGATGCAATTGTACACATATATACTTATCTATTTGTTTTCTTTCCAGTGAGGCAAAGACACTGCAGTCCCCAAAGGACGTTTTTTTCCCTGGTATGTTCAACTATTTTTAGCATTCCTCAGCAGTGCACCAAAAAGGAGAATTATTTTATCTCTGTGGGGGCCTGTGAATTTCATGCAATGTGAGCTTCTGTAAACAGAGTTCAAAATGTATTAGAAAAAACAGGTTAATTTTTACAGTAAGAGGTTGAAATGTTGAACTGCCCTACTGTGGCAGTGTGAAGCATCCCACAGATAACGGTGGGGGACCCAACTCCTAAGAGCTACACAGAATATAATACTATTTACTGTTTTAATTGTAGGCAAGAACTCTATTCTATTCCTGGAATTTGTAGTTCCCTTTAAAGTAGAAATAGGGTAATACTTCAAAATCTGCTTAACATATTTAATATCCTTAATTTGATGTTTTTACTTTCAGATTTGTTTGTATTCAAAATAGCAGTAATTGGCAACTGAAGTTGAATCATAGCATCTGGGTTCTAGTCTATTCATGACATCAGTATATTTTTACTGCTTGTAAACATGCCCTCAGATCATCACAAAATGTCACGGAATTTGAATAAGTAGAAAAAGCAGAGAGAATTTATGCTGCCATTGCTCCAAACACTACACACAGCGTGTGTTGATGGGGATTGAGTTAGAGATAAACTGGCCCAGAGGAAAGGCAAGAGCAGGACTTCTTATAATGCTCTTCCTCCTCTTCCACCTTCAGTCTGAAATTTAGACTAGTAAAGAGGAAAAGAAAAAAGACTTTGTACTTACAATTGGTATGTAGACTGAGAAGGAAAAGGGGGGTTTTAGTCTTAGAAAGGGGAAGACCCTCTTCAGAAAACTGGAAGGAACTCTCTTTGCTCTCTTCAGAAGATTTTACTGAATACTACAGGTTTACTACAAACTTCTGTTAACTGTTTATTCACTCTGACAATGAATGACATTTAATCCTGTGAGGGTCATACTCTGAGGACTGAAAAATACTATTCTTAGAGTGCAGACTAATAAACTTTTCATTTTGGAGCTATAGGCACTTTTCCCCTCAGTATACTTTTTCAATTTATGAAGAACATTTGTATTGTAAACCTCGAGGCAAATATATACATATATTCAGACCTACACATGTACTAAGCAGAGGTCCTGGCTGGTAATTTAAAGGGGAGCCAGGAAAGCCAGAAATCCCATAGGTCATGGAGTCCAAACTCCTTGATGGGAAGAGGCAAAGTCCTAGCACCACAGCAGTCTGATGCTTCAGGCCAGAGCAAAGTCCTTGAGACATCAAAATGTGCAATTGCAACCTGGTTTCTAGCAGGCAAGAAGCCAGTGACAAATATTACACGTGTAATGAGTAATTTGTATGCTGGCAAAATGCAGCGTCTTTATAACTGAATTAGACATTTGATTCTGAAGTGTCTTGAGTTCTTTCTTCCTTGGTCAAATATTGGTGGGGGGGGGGGGGTGGGTTTTGAAACTCCACTGGGGCTCATGATCAGTGTGTACATCCATAGTGTTCTTTTGGTTCTGACTTTCACATGTGGATGTAATTTGGTGATAGCCAAGAAGAGTCTCAAAAAGAGTTCTTCTGAAAATCTACTAGATATCCCAAAATATGAAAACTCAAAATGCTAAAAAGTTAGTCTTTAGGAAATACTATCAGTGTGTTCCCTAAAGGATATGACATGATGCAAAATAAGAAAAATTCCTGTCTGAATAAGTGAATTTAAGATCAAATATGTTGTAGCCAGATCTCAGCTGGGAAGAGGAAGCCTATAATGGTGAACTGTATAAATTTGTATGTCTCTTGATTATGGTATAAACAGAGTACTAGAGAACATGGCCTAGAACTTCAAGTATCACACAAAAGCCTGAAATTTGCCTTTGTGCCTGAAATTTCCCTTTGTGGTGCTTGTTTCTGTACTTGGAACAATGAAAATTATTAGATATAATAATAATACTAATACCACCATTTTATATAAATATCTTTGGTAGGTCACTTTTAGAAACCTTTATGAAATATCATACATTTATCTGCAACTGGGCACTTAAGAGAAAGAGACATAGAAGTCATTGCCAGTAATTCCTTAAAAATTATAACCCCCTTTAAAAGATATTTTGAAATAAAAATGTGCAAAAATATCCATATAAACCATTACCTTTTCCATTCCTTACCTAGGATAAATGTTATCATGCTGAAGGGAATCAGCCCCTATAACCTGGGCTTCTGATTGTACTCCCTCTCTAATTATTTGTGGAAAGGGTGCTCACTAGGAAAGGTAGTCAATGATTAATTTTATGTGTAGTTTCCTTCATTCAATGAAAACCTAGGTAAGTTCTCCCTAAAGGAGTATTTAAAAAAATATTTGTAAAAAAAGCACCTTTTGGACTTGAATTCACCATTATTTTCACAAAATCATCAGGAGCTGTTACTATATTGATAAACATGTGGTGACAGCATTAGCTATAAAATCCTTTTGCAATTTGCTGGGAAAAAAGAGATCTCCACATTCAAGTAAAACTTATTGCTTTGCTAGCCCAGCATGAGGAATTCCTGATTCCCCACTTGTCTGCTGTGTTTAAATATTATAACTCAAATATGCTTACATAAAAGCTTATTGATTGGAAGAATCACTTGCTTTTTGTGCATTAGTTAACCAGGCTGCTGTTTTGAAATCTGTCCAGGAACCCACAGTGGAACCTTTCCTAATCCATCTGTTTAAGTCTCAAACGGTTTCTCTGCTCCAGTCACTTACCAGCACTGCTGGAATGTTAGTGCTTTATGATTAAAGGATATTGTTGTTCTTTTCATCCATCATCCTGGAGTTTGCTATTAATAATACAGTCCTTTTTTCTTTCTTTTTTCCTTTTTTTTCCTTTTTTTTTTTGCTGTTTCCTTAAAAAGCTGCTTAGATTTCTGTTCTCTGTTTTCCCTTATTCAGATCAGTCTTTTACAGCAACGAAGGTAGATGGACGAAAAATAAATTGCATCACTTCTTTCTGGAAATATGCACTACCTTGCAGTATTTGAAAAATGAATGAGGGAAAGACAAAAGAAAATTAAGCTAAATGTGAGAGAGGAAAAGATGGAATTGTGATTGGAGAAATCAAACTATACAGAACACTCTGTGACTCTAGAAACATGTATGAATTATTGCTTATCCTACTCATAGTAATACCTAAATGCATGTGATTGTGATTAAATTATATTATTGGGGAAAAGTCTGAGATTTAATTTCGATTCAGGTATACTATAGTATGTGAAAACGAGCCCACTATACTTTACTAAAATTGCTAAGCTCTATTTGGATATAACTGTTGATCAGTGACATTTCAAACAATGAGGAACCTTCTTGGATTTTCTATCTCTCTCCAAAGGAAATGGGACTTAAATTAAGAAAACAATAAGGATTTTTTTTTTTTTTCCTTTACAGGTGGATAGGAGTCATGGATGTTAAAGGAGACATTAACCAGGCTGTTGTGAAAGATGTGATACCGGCTTTGGTCAGTGGGGACAAGTGTCATCCTGAGAGTTCTCCTCTCTGGGACAGGAAACCGACGGAGCGAAGCCCTGAGAACATGCCCGACACTTCATATTCAATCCGCAGACCTATAAAGAGATGAAAAATGAGCCTTGTCCAAAGCCCTTACTTCAGCACCCAGTGGCAAAAATAAAATGTGAGCTCGGGACCAGGTCTCTTTGAAGCTGATTTTTTCTATTTTTTTTTAAACACTCCAACAGGCCTCTGGTGGTTACAGGTATTGATCGTCAGAAAGTAATCTGTTCAGGTTTGGGGGCATGCCAGACCGAATCCTGGAGTACGTTCCTTCCTCTCCAAGGACACGTTGAGCTTTTTACTGTCCACACTAGCATGCTTGTCAGCTGTCTGGCTTCTTTGTCTTTACTGCTTTCCCTGTTTGTGGAAAGCATGTAATTAAACCTCTCTTATACAAATATTATACATTGCTACTCTTGAATTTTCTGCCAGTGCTGAAGGTTTTTTACCCCATTTTTTAACCCTCATTTTTCTTCTATAATCATTATTTGATTCCCTCTGGCTGCCTGCTATTTATTTGTAGTAGTACCATTCATCCATTGAGACTTTTCCATCTGTCACACAGTTTTGCTTTCTCTCCCCAGCAGCTTTCTTCTCCTACTGTGCTATGCTTGATTTTTTGGGTTTAGTTGCATGTTTGTATGCTCTTTTTAGTATTTTAAAAAATGCTTCAGTATTCAGAAAAAATACAACAAGAAGAGAAAAAAACCCCAACATAGTAAAGAGCAGCTCAAATCCAACACCATGCACAGAAATAGGATGAGGAGTCTGAGATTCGTGGTGAATTAAGGAATCAACACATATAGCCAGGGCAGAACTAGTAGCTAGACCTTACTCTCTGAATTGTTTTCATTGCCTTCAAAATCTTTCCAGTTTTGTGCTAGATAAATAGGTGATGTCAGGAAATGTTGCATTCCCTCTGCTGTACTGACTCCCTTTGCTGTATTGATTATAAAGACTATCTGAAGAAAACCAATCCTCAGTATGAGGTGCAATACTGTGGTTACTTTAAGAAAATAATGTTTTAAAGTGTCAAACAGTCCCTTACTAAAACAAGATCATGGCCATATCCTACATTTAAAATTAAATGAGTGATTTTTGTTTGCAGATACTAGATATTAAAAAAATGCAGCACTTGTTAGTGTTTCCCACATGAAATGCAAGAAGGGCTAAAGCCAGCAGCATAATCCCTCAGAATTATTGTTTTTCCTCTGTGTATCTTCAACCACTATTAAAGCAAATATTAGTTTTTGATTTGAGCAATAATAGGAAATTTAACAGCAGCTCTACAGATCATTTGTGATTGAATGAAATCTCAAATCTTTAGTCTTGGAGAATTCACAAAATTACCTGCTTCCAATAACACATTTTGAATATCTCTTTATTATTTTTCTCCTCTTTTCCTCTTATGCATCTTATTGTATCTTCTTATGGTCTTGTTTCAAAATTTCCTGCAAGTTTATTATTATTATTAGGATTAGTAAAAAGGATGTGTTGTGTTTTCAGAAATCTTTTTTCAGTAGAAATGCTTCCATTGTTTATAAAATTGCTTCTCTGGCTGTATAGAAAGTGCTGGTAGTCTCCAAGCAAACACAAAAGCTGTGAGTTATCCTTGTGTGAATGGTAATCCCCAGAAAGTTCCCTTTGCTACCAGCTACTTCATTGCACAGTTCTGAGAATGAAGTGGGTGGGAAAAAAAATCAGAATTTTCAGTATGTACATGTATAGGCAAATGTCTGAAAATATAGGTGTTTTACAAAAATCCTAGTTATGAAGTGTCATCATGTGAAAGTAAGAGTCATTCAGACCCAGCTTTTACTTTACCTGAACCTTAAGGTGCTTTCCAAAGGAAAATAAATTGTTTCTTTTCTGGAATAAGTTATGAAAATAAAATTTATGAAAATGAGTGAAAAGGCAAAAGGGGAAGGAATGTGAGAGAGGCAAACAGCTCCTGCAGTCCCTCCTGACCACTGAAAACTTTTGTGTTGCTTCTCAAGAATAAATGATTAAAAAATAAAAAGGATGAAAGTGGTTTTTTGCATTTGTGTATGTAATCACAAATTCGATGGCTCCACTGCATGATCAATGTAAACCTGTATCATTCAAGTTCTGTCCTGCCTGCTCTGGAAGACCATCAGTAGGTGAAATTTCACTGCTGCACAGGGAAGCTTGTCCAAAGCTTTATTAAAATAAGAAACTTAGGTCTATTTCTTTTTTTTTTTTTTTTAATCAGAATGGATTAAGCAAATATATAATTATCTTCTACACTGTAGTCATTGCTCAAATGCCTCCTTCCATTTTCTTTGGTTTAAGGTTAAACATGTTCACTTCCTTTGGGCTTTCTCCACAGGCCGGTTGATTTACACTGGACTCCAGCTGATCCACTTCTTTCCAACACGAGGGCTCAGAGGAATGTGCAAACCTTCACATGACACTTCCTGGGCTGCACAGATAGATTATTTCATCTGCTTTGCAGATGTTGATAGGATTTTTCAGGTAGCCTCACCACATTCTTTGAGTCTTTTTTGAGGTTATTAAATTTCTATTCATTTGTTTGTGTATACAGCAAAATGAAGTAAATTTGGGTGGCAGTATGATGAAAGAAATAGGGCAGGGCCCTAACAGCTATGAAACCCAAAACCAACCTGGCTTGTGGATGTGGTAAATCAAACAAATGGCCTGCATGGTCTTCTGAGTTAGTTTTTGGTAGTCCTGTGAGCAGCAAGGGGTTGGATTCTATGATTTTTACAGGCCCCTTCCAAGTCAAGATACTCTGTTCTGTTCTGTGGAACATGAGGGGATGCTAACACCAGTGGGAATCTTTACATGTGTAGGAAAACATTCTCATAACCTCTAGGGCTGGGAGCTTGATGTGAAAGGCCAAGTTCTGAAAGTTTTATCCCCATATGTGTAAACTTAATGAAATGGAGAGGAGAAAGAAGTAGAAAGGGATTGTTGCTTAGTCTAGGGAATCTAGCACAAGATGAAGGAACTTCACTAGGCACTGGGCTTCTATAGTCTTGGCAAGAATAGCAAAAAAAAAAATAATACTGCACCCAAATATTTGAACAATTTAATTTTTTTTAAATGCAACATTTAACAATACTAAATCTACACCAATGTCAAAAACTGACCCAAATGATGAAAGTTGTCTTCAAGGAGAAGTCTGGACACAAGAAAGACTGTATGCATCTTCAAGTGTATGATCAAGTAGGTTGTTTTTCATGTGAGGCAGTTATTTCTAAGTTACTATTTTTCAGTAGGATTGTGTACAATCCTTTTTGTACATCACTAAACTGAAAATCCAGTTCTGTCTTTGTAGCCAATACTTTTTGTCTTTTTCTTTTACAATGAACTGGAGTAGCTCTATCCATTAACTGAAGATTTTCTTTTAAAAGCTACTGCTTTTTTTCCCCGTCCTTCCTGCTTCATGCCATCACTTTAAGATTTCAGAGTCATAGACCAGAGTGCTTGTGTTAAATGAATATATTTGACAGGAGTTAAGCCTTTTGGGCATTGCAATAGGTTTTCCTCATCTTGGCATGTGAAGACTGAGAGTGTTCTTTGACACCAGCAGCAGAGGATGTGAGCACAGCAACTTTCAGGGCATCAGAAGTGTCAGCATAAGGAAAAATCAGCAAAAGTAGACAGTATTGAGGTAATTTTCCCACACCGTGCCATGAATTTAGCCAACTGGTGCTCCTGTGAATTCTGGGCTGACAGAGTTTCTTTCTTTGTTGCTAAATATCACATAAAGTGTTCTGTCAGCGTCAAGATTTGTTCACTCCCCTTATGTAGTAAAATAAAAATATAATCCTTATGCCCATGTTTGAAATTTGAGCATAAGTTAAAGAAAAAAAAAATAAACCTTTCCAACAGGCCAAAACTGCATTTTGGAGGTTCATTTTTCAGAACATCATGTAGTCAATGCTGTTGAGAAGAGCTGAAGGCTAAAGATATGTAGGGCACAAGTACTAAAAATTGAAAATCTTGCTCCCATTAAAATGCATGGGATTTCTGCCAGTTGCTATAGACATCAGTGGCAGCAACATCCTACTATTTTTTTTCTGTTTTTACTTTCTACTTTCCTCATATTTTTATTTATTTTTGAATCCTGACAAAATGACATAAAACACACATTGCTGGAGTGGTGTCCAGGGTGTATATAAGAGATTTACTAATGTTATTAGGATTAAAACTATTTAGTTATGCTTCAAATTTCATAGTGATGATTAGAAACTATGGTCAGGAGAAAATATAGGTTAGAGACATCTCCTGAGTACTTATAAATGTCATTATCGTCTGAGTTTTGCTGCACCCAGCTGGGATTTAGCCAAGGTACATAAGGGCAAAAGTGAAAGGCTGAGATCCTTTTCTGTGTGGCACAAACATCAGATGAGAAAGTGAAAGTTGTGAATCACCAGAGAGCTTTCAAATCTAGTATAGTTTGAAAAGGAAGATTTCTGCACCTGAAGGGTTCTGCATATATGCATTACTGACAAATATGACTGCACATTTGTTTGCACCGTATAATTTCTTCTGTTTTTCTTGTTCTATTTTAAATTTCTAACCTCTTTAGTAGTGGTATTTTGCATGCAATCTGGATCTAATATCATTGCTTTAGTATGTGCCACAACCTTGAAATGAAGTAATCCACTGTAAAAAAAGGCTGCAAAAGTTGGTTTTGAAGGAATTTCCTCTCCTTTCAATGTCCCATGAATGTCTCCAAGTCAGAATTACTGCTGCTTCTTTTCCTGCTTCAGCAGCTGAGATGCTTAGAGAGGTTGTCCAGCATCCTCCATCCCAACCACTGCCTGTGGCACGGATTGATGCCCAGAAGTTTCCTCTCTGTCAGGGCTTGTCACTGCCACTTGCCAAGAGCAAAATGTGTGTTCTAGGCTTAGGAATCCAGATATTGGCAATGACCTGCCTGCCTTCCTTGAGAACTTCTGAGTGGCTATTTCTATAAATATATCTCAATTTCTTGAGGGCTTTACTCAGGAAAAGTATTGACAGAAAAGTGTCAAGAAACACAAAGGCCTCGAATGTACTCAAACCATGTTCAGAGTTGGAACAACTTTATCCAGTATGGAAAGAAGCCTTTTAATGTATTTTTCTCAGGTGTCTGCAAATTGCCTAGATATCAATCTTTGACACTTGTATTCATCAAAATGAAGAATGTCTCCCTATAACAACAGAGGTATCCTGAGTTTCCCCTTTCACTCCTCTTTCTTTTAGTGCTGTTCTGCAACTCTCACATGTATGGATTCACTTAAACTCAAAGTGTTAAATAGGTTTTTTTCTCTTTAATATTTTTATGTTTAAAAAAGGCTTTAAAACTATCTTCTGGTCCTCTTGACCTCTAAGAAAAAATGTCATGATTTTTCTCATCATTTTTATTTAAAAACATGAAGTCAAATGGATTTATTGTGAGAATTGATTAAGACAAAACAAGAAACCTAGATAATGTATTTCTGAAAACTTAACTTCCTAAAAGTACAATATTTTTCTATACCTCATAAATATTATGCAGGACTAACCCTTGAAAGCAAATAAAATGCAATTACTATTGATGCTTTATGATATTCAGCATCTTTAAATGATAATCCAGGATTTAATCTTTGTATAAACTAAAGTAGTCTGAGTGATTTCACTTTAATTAGTGTGCCTTTTGTTTGTGTAAAAAACTATGCTGATTTTTTAAAGAAAGTTAAATACATGAAGTAAAACAAGGTGCAAGCACACAAAACACACAAATTTAAGGATAATTAACACAGCCTCTCATTTTTTTTTTTTTTGAAAGGTCAGCAGAGAAGACTGCAGAGATCAGTTTGGAAGGGTAGGTTACTGTAGAATGTGTAGAAAACAATAAACAACGTTGCAGTCTTTGTCATGGCAAATTGTTGGTACCACTTCTAGCAAAATAAAAGGATACCTTAAGCTTCTCTGCTTGCAGTGTAATCAGTATGGAGGCAGCATTTTCAGTTTAGGGCAAGAAATTACTCAACCATGTCCCCCTCCCCCCCCCCCCCTTTTTTTTTTTTTTTTTTTGTCACTGATAAAACTGTAACTAGGTTTTCTGAGAAAGTACATCATCCAGTGCTTCCCCACATCTTTCCTTGAACTACTTCTTTTGTCTGTCTCCATTACACCCGTGTGCAGTGACACAATGTTTCTGCACAGTGGGAGCTTGCAATCTCTGAAGAGGCTTTCCAGCATTGCTTTTTAGACTGAAATCATTACAATCTTCAATAGGTACTTGGATTTGAAAAACTAGCACATTATTATTCTCTGGACTGTCTGGATGTAAAAAGAGGCTATTTTCTTGCTTCCTTTTATTTATTTATGTCCCTGGGTACACATTGCCCTTACACCTAACTTTAGTTTGTTTGGATCTTAATCGGAGCTGCAATTCAGATGTCTTGTGCTGTTTGTGTTTTTCTTTCATGTAAGGTTTTACATTATAAATGAGAACTCTGTCAGAGAGATTTATATTTTGGTTCTACTTAATGCTTTTGAGTTGCACATCCCTTTTTGTATGTGTAATTATCATCGTTATTATTATCACTAACACGGTGCAGCATATTGTACGGTGTGTTACAATAAATGTTACGATGTGTAGCGTAACAGATGTTTGTTAATACTCTATGATTTTTAAATGCCAACAAGTTGCATAGCTTCAGAGGACCTTCAAGATGTCTCATCAGATATCCTCTAAACCACAAGCTGCATCTGTTGTACCAGTAAAACATTATCCTGAGCCCAGGGACTTTGGTTAGGTTAATTTGTCATGGGACACAACAGTTGTTTCCTCTAGCAAGAGGAGGAGAGATCAGGATTCTAGCAGAACCTGAGGACTGTGTTGTGAGTGGAAATGGATTAGGAAATACTTGCCCAGGTGATTCTGGCTATGTTCTGTGGCCCCATCTGCAGAAAAAAAAGTCTCCAGACTTATTCTGAAGTGCTGCTGAATTCACCTGAAAGGAAACTCCTCTCTAAGCCTGAGCCTGGTGCATGTTTATCCTGTACATGTGAGCAAGTGGTGGTCAGACATCTCAGAGAGTTAAAGACATTTAAAAGACAGTGGCACCATGTCAGGGAACATGTATAAGCCTTGTTCCTTTTGCATAACAAATGCAGATCTCCTCCAGCTTTCCATTTTGACTGTTTAAAGTCTGTAACTCAATAGAACATTAAAGATTCATAGTTCAGACTTTCCTAAAATATGCAAAATGGAAAATTCAATTTTTTTTTCATTGCTATTTCAACCATACAACAAGGCAAGAACAGGTACCGACCAGCCTCTACAGTCTTTGTTTGGTCTTGTAATGCATACAGTGGTTTTCTCTTAGCTGATCAACTTCTGGACTTCTGTTGAACGGTTACAGCTCTAGGAAAACCTGTATGACAACAGTTGCATAGTCTTTCCAGGGGAAAAGCACAGATCAACAGTATCAGCTGAGAACTGCCCAGTTTGAAAATTACTGACATTGCATTTTTCAATGACAATAACAAAGATGCATCAGAGCCATGGTTTGTTTAGAAGTAATGTAATCTTTAACCAATCTTGTATTGACCACACCTGCAGAGACTCTGGACTAAATTTCACAGCTCTGAATAACTGTGGATGTCTGTTTCCTACTGCTCAGGAAATTTTTATTTTTGATGGAACCTTTACCTGCCCTCAAAATAAATAAAAAATCAGGCAAAAATTCCTGCAATTTTAAAAACTGTCCAAAAGCATTTTGAGGCTCTCATTACTAATAGGTGATAGAAAACTTATTGATGCAAAGAACTATGTTATTCCTGGGCATCAGTTTGATCCCTAAAACACCAAGAGGTATCTTGAAGCAGTGAGAAGAATCAATTCTTCTATCCTGTCTTGAATTTTTACTCAGGCCCAAGGAAAGAATGGAGCACAGCATTTTCTATCAAAATGACAGAGCTGAGATTTGCTCTGTTTTCTAAGCAGTAAGGTTGCAGTCTGTTGCATTTATTGATAAGTGGCTTATTGTGCTTGTGCTGCTTCCCAAGCATCAGTCCTGTCTTCCATTAATTTTGTGGCCTTTTGAGTGTGCACAACACCAACTAACCTAAATTAGCATAGAATGGGTGCTGGCAACTGTAAGCTATCACAGGAATTTCAAGTATACAGCCAGACTTTTGTAAACACAAACAGTGGCTTGAATCTATGCCAATGTCATTCTTGCTGTCTCTGGGTAATATAGCCCTGTCTAGTAAAGCGTGTGTCATGTTTTCCTGACATCTTACAGTTACTCAGCATTAACCTGCTGGACACACTGGGATTCTAAGGAACCTGGACAGAAAAACAAGCTGCCGCTGAAAACAGCACCAGGATCAATATCTTGTATTACTGTAAAAATCCTTCTGGGCTTAAAACCTTATTTTCTTCTGTTTGGCAGGGAGCCCCAGAGAATAGCAAGGAAGGTGAATCACAGCAGTTGTAGCAAATGTGTTCCAGCAGAAAGTGTTCCTGGGTTTCATGAATTCGAAGGGTTTTAAGGCCAGAAGGGGCTGTTGGATTGTCTTGTCAGACCTCCTAGTTAGCAGAGGCCATAGGACATCCTGTCTTCCATTCAGTAACTGCAAAGAAAAGGCTGTCCTTTCAGAAAAGTGACTGATCTTGACATCATTTTTGGCAGTGTTTTCTGCTTTTCTGATGGCTAATTGTCCTTACTATGACAAATGTGGACCTTATTTTCTATTTACTTGTCTTTGACTTCCAAAAATCAGACCTCATCATGCCTTATTTAGGCTAAAAAGAACTTTTAAATGCAGTTTCTGATTTTTGTGTGATTAGCTTCTCTCTTTAACTCTTTCTTTGATAAAGAGAAAACTATCTAAAGAACTAAAATGAAAAGTAGGCATTTCAAAACTTTAATTCTTCTCATCATTCTTTGTCAATTTGGACACATTAGATCATCTTCACATTTTAGATTTCAAATATACACAAGGTGTACAAGATATTCAGAGAGCTCTCTACAAATCCATTTCCCAAAAAAATAATATTAAAAAAATTTTTTTGCAACAAGGAATATTTGGTAGACATCATATTTTACCCTCAGAAAATCAAATTTGTGAACTCCACTCTACAAGGCACCTGCATTATCTGAAACAGTCAGGCATTTCTCAGCTACACCTAGTTCAACAATTAGATGAGTACATGAGAAAGAGGCATCATAAGAAACCTCACATTTAAGGCCTGATCCTTCTCCTGCTGCAGTCAGAGTGTGGGGGATGTCCACCAAGTGCACTAGGGGTTAGATCAGGACTTTTCTGAACAATATGACTGTTCTTTACAAAGATGATACATTTAAATATGAAAAGTAATGAAGCAAGTGTGGCAAATTGTGGTTTAGTTGGAATCTAATTTTCATAGCTTTTAGAAAAAAAATTAGAGATAGATATCTCTATTATAAGTATAGAAATACATAAAAGTAAGATACAGGTAAAAAAGATGGCTGCATAAATTAAATTGTGTTGGCTGAAGTTATTAACATCACAAAGCTACATGTTAGAGGTAGAATCCTGACCTCACTGAAGTAGAAGAGATGTGCTGCCTTTAGAAACATAAAATTTTCTTATTGATTTGAATTGAGTAAACTAAATTTTTCTTTTACTCCATTAAAAAGCATAAATTCAGTTGCAAATATAAACTTGGGGCAGAAAAATTACCTGTTATCATAGATATGCAGGGAAAGGAAGTGGGGAAATAGGGAAATATAATTCCCTTTTGGTTCTGTTGAACTACGTGTGAGGCCAGGAAGCACTGTTTCATCTTGGATAGGTAAGGATATTCTCACCACTTAAAAAAAGGCATAATGTTCAAGGATGTACTGGAAACAACTAGAAAGGGGTGGGTAAATTCACCTAAGTTTTCCAAATTGTTTTCGGGATATAACAGATTAAGAAAACCTGCTATCAGTATGCCATTACCACAGACAGTGTTGGCCAGAATATCTTAGCAGTAACAATTACAGGCAAATCCAAGTGTGGATTTTTGCATTGTTGGAGATGGATGTGATTCTACCACCCTCATTTATGGGGTGATTTCACCTAGACATTTAGGAATATAGCTTAGTGCAGGAGAAAAACTTTAATGTTCAGAGTTCTGAATGCCTGTCTTCATTAAGGGCAAAGAGCTCTCAAAATCTTCCCTGGATTTTTTTCTCATAAGGAATTATAGGTGTTTTTTTCAACTTGGCATTTTACATGGTAGATTAGATATTTAGAGCTGGCATAGTGAAGAATTACCTAGTGTCCTAAATGTTGTTAATTTCTCTTCTTCTGTATGTAGGGAGGAGAAAGGAAAACACTAATAGGGCACTTCAGCCATATTTGCTGAGAATTTTTCCAAACAGCAGAAATCTTTTCCTTTTGGAGGTCTGGATCATTTCCCAGTGCATCACCATTAATATCTCTGTTTATCTCACTTTATCCTTACTTCGAATATGAAGTAACTTCTAATAATTCCACTTTTAACTTAGCACTGCAGAATCTATTATTGCAGAGCTGGAATCACATGCCATCTCAAAACACAGTCAGTGCTGCATAAGTGCTTGGAATGATGACAGATCAAGAGAAAGTGGGTTTGAATATATAATTGCTCCAACACACAGTTAATGTTGGTGGATAAAGCTATGGGCACGCAATTAAAAAAACATGCCTGATAAAACAGCTCTTTTTTAATAGGTGGGAATGAACTATAACTAGTTACAAAGGCTTGTGAACTTCCCTTCCTGAATGTCACTGCTGAGATTGCCTTGGCAGCCTCATGTACAGTGTTTGCTTCATGCATAATGATTTCCCTTTCCCTCTTTCCTTGAACGGTTTTGCCTTTTCGACTAGTTACTGTTACCACCATTTAATAAGAAGCCTTTCCTTGGCTTTTTAATCGAAAACTTGCTTTTATCTTTCTTCATAAAAGAATTGAAATGGCTTCTCTCAGGTTTCTGTAGCCTCTGGGGAGATAAGGACCCTGCGGTTAACAGGATGAGAGATTTTTGTTTAGAAATTTTTATTTAGACAATGAAAAATGACCTCTGTAAACTCAAAGCGATCTTATTTTGGGGCTTTGGGCTTCTGGCAGATAAATCAATTGGGCCCTTGGGACAGCAAAGGAAAAACCTTTGCAGTAACTATGTCAGGACAACGCAATAGATTTGTTGTGAGGATGCAGTTGTGCTGAAGGTAGAATGCACTTAAAAATAAATATCATTTTATTTTCTATAAAATATTCAGGATTTGGATAGTAAGCTTTTCAGCTGCCACAAGAAAATATATTTTTTTGTTTGATATAAACTTGGGAAAAAGCCTGATTTCTTCTAGGAAGGGGGAAGCAGAGGGAAGGGAGATGGGAGGATACAAAGGAAAGATTTTTTAACAATTAGATATTCAACTTCACAATAAAGATCTCATTAAATTCTATCTTCTCTATTCCTCTTTTAAAACAACAACCCTTTTTGCTGATATGAAAGTCTCTTATGTGAATATAAGGCTTTAATTTTATTATTTAAAAAAAAAAATAATGATTTAATTATTACCTAGCTGAAGCTATGGCTTCAACAAAGTATCACAACAGTTTTCACACCTATGTGTAACCCTAAAGTACTTTTCAGATCTTCACAGCATGAACTTGCAGAACATATTTGCTCCGAAGAACAAGCATAGCATTTTGCTGTGCATTTTCTACCTGTTTCATGCAGAGTGCAGCTACAGAGTGAAAAGTTATGCAGACATAAATTGCAAATTTGACAAGGGAGCAAATGAGGAAACAGATGCTTAACTAAAATGTATTGATGTGCAATTGTCAGTGAGTTGGTGGGTGTTGAATAACGCAGTTAAGATGGATCAATGAAGCCTTATTTCATCTTAAATAAAAACTAATGTAAATAGAATTGGAGAGTGTGATACAAAGTATTGAAAGGCAGATAAATGTGCATGAAGCTATTGTCACCCCACCAGATGCGGTCTGACATTTGTTTGTGCAAAACACCCACCCCTGGCAGTGGGCTCTCAAGCTGCCATGAAGAAGCAAGGTCTGTTGAGATGGATCTTATGGATCCAGTTTCCCATTAGGAGGCAGCTGAGTTTGGAGAGGTTGCAAGTTATGTAAGATGTTTGGTTGTGGTAAATGCCACAAAAACCTTCATTACTATTTACTTGGTAAAGAAAGACATGTCACAAGAGCAGACTGAGTTTGCAAGTTTGATGGTTCTATATTACAGAAGTGGACTGAAGATTTACATCCTATGTGGTGCTATTGTTTCAGTTTTAGTTTATATTTAAAAGAATGCAGCTTCCCATTTCTCTCATGTTTGGTTTTTTTTTTTTTTCCTTTCTTCAGGAGCAAGTCGTATAAAGAAAATCTAAGAAATTAACACAAGTAACATCATTGCACCATAATGATGCCATGCGACCACTTAGCTATCATCTGCTTGTGGTTTTTTGTTGGGTTTTTTTTCAGATCATAAAGTTAGCCACAAAGCAACACTTACCTGGATTCCTCAGTACCCTTCAGCCTACCAATAACACTGGTTCCTTCTGTATCTCATTATCCCTGGGGCAGTAATATAGGGGCTTGTAAATAAGGTATGAAATAATTCATCAGAATTATAACAATCAGCAGAGCTGGACACACTCACATTTATTTACCATGAAACAGTTAGCAGAATCTCCTTGCAGTGAGTGAAACTGAAATAAAGCAAAATATCAGAAAAAAGGGTCACTTATAGGTTTTTAATGATCCAAGCACTGATGTTCCAATTTATATTTTGCTATTGCATGAGGGGAGAAAGAGTTTTTGAGAATGTTTGAGAATGTTTCCATTTTTTCTCCAGTTTGCAAATATTAACATTGAAATTCAGTTCAAAATTCCACATTTAAACAGAAGAATCTCTTTAGAAAGCCTGGCAGTGCAGTTAAAATCAGACAAAATACATTAATTCTGGTTTAGCCAATGTTCATCATGCTTTTCTCTCTTGCAAGACAGATATTCTGGAAGACTGATATTCTGAAGTCCTTCTGTGGTTTTATTTTTAGCTTTGCCTATGAAACCAAGGGAAAATGGTATCCTTTTTGCTAAATGACTGTATGTTTATGACACCCCAGAATTATGTGTGGTCACTGTGTGTGCAGGTGACTTGTTTTTGAGGCTAGCAGTCCAACTTTTTTTAGTTTAAATCCCATGGATTTCTACTCTGTAATCTTAAGGCTTTTTATGCATATTAGAGAGTTCAGCCTTGCAGCCTTATGACACAGGCTGCAGTTTTGCTTGCAATATAACACAGTGGTGGGCAGCACAGGCCCCTGGAACTCTTTTGCCTTGTGAATAGTTTCGGTATTGTTCCCATGCTGGGCTTATGCTGCAGGAAAAGCAGTTGGGCTCTCCTCACATGAAACATTAGCAGAAAATCAAATGCTTGGCAAGACGGGAAAACAAACTGGAAAAGACTGCTGGGAGAAACAGCGTTGGCATCTTGGATGCATTTGGCACATTCATCTGGGCTGTGGGGAAGAAGTGTTCCTGGAGAGCCACCCTTACTGTTCTCCTGTGGGGCTTTTCTCCTTTTCTTCCTCTCCCTTTTCTCCTCTGAGATATGTGTGTGAGTTTGCTGTAGGGCTTGCTGTAGGTTTGCTGTAGTTTTACTGGTCTTTTTGAAATCAGCCATTTCCTAGAAGAGTGATTATTCTACTTATACTTCATAATTTGCAAATTTATGTTCCCTTACTCTATCTGAGTGCTTTTTCATGGAGCCCGAAATTCCATTTCTGAAAACATAACATCAATAAATACAGTAGTTAAGGATGACAGCAGAATGGAATTCTTATGCTTGATTATTAGAACCTGGAAAGTCCTTCTAGACTTTATATTATATTCTGTAATGTTATTTAACTTGCTTGCAATCTGTAGTGAAGTTCCAGGGTAAAGAGCTGAAGACATTTGGCTTCATCCTACTGGTCTGTCTGTGTCTTTAGCTATTTTTCTTCTGGAAGCCTGGCTAATGTGCTGTAGCCTAAAACTCGTGTGCTAACACGAGTTTACACTGATGCTAAGGAAGTTTAAGTTTAACTGCATGCTGGTCTAGTACAAAAGATTAGTGTGGACCACAGCCTGAGAGATTATTTTCCACTGAACCTTGTCAGTATTCCCATTTTAGTCCCTCTTTTTACCACAAGAAAAATGCTGAGTGGCATTGGTATTAATGGCAATAAACCCTTTCAATGCCAAGGAGGTAATTCTACAAAGCTAACGTCATCTATTTCTGAGTTTATTTCTGAGTTTTGAACTAGGAACTAAAGAATATTTGGTAAATGGCTTTTCTATTCCAGTGGAAACTGGTCACTCTGTTACTGTAATGGCTACTGGGAAAATGCTTTTCAAGGAATATTTGTCATTAAAAAAAATAAAAAAAAAGAACCCATAGCAGATTGTAACATCTAAAGTAGCAAGTGGTTTCCTTCCTAAATTTTTTTACATAAACATTGTGGGCTGTAATAAAAAGAACAAATTTGTCTGTTTGAACATTTGACTTTCTCATGAAAGATTTGTCTGAACTGGGCCTTCATGCTGGTTCATGTCCACATAACTCATCCTTTACAGTCATAGACTGATGTGACACAGGGTAATAGAAAGTGATGCATTGCCTGAATTTAAAGGAACACGGACTATTTCAGGATCGGCTGTGCAGTATGAGATCTGTATCAGATTCAAAACAAAGCTAACCAAGCAGACAGAGCAGTAAGATATCTATAGCATCCATTAATCAGTATATACTATGCTGTTGCTGGTTTCTTCTTTTCATTTTGGCTTTTCTGTGTTCACCATCTTAACATTATCTTCTCAATGCCTTTTTAAAGGGAAGACAAATATACAAGGTTACATGGGAAACCATTTACAAATTTTTTCTCCTCTCCATTCTTTAATTTCAAGGCAAGCAGTGTATTTCATATTTCCTTAAAAAAATTAATGCTATTTTTTCCATAGTATTGCTGTGACATTGTGTACTATAAAGTTTTAAGCCAGACACCTTCTAGCGATAAGAACTTCAGAAGCAAAGCCTGCTGAAACCATCTGAACTGCTTCAAAAAGAGCATCCTCCTCTCAGGGATCAGCTATTTTTCCCAAGTTTGAAATTCTAACCTGGTAAATAGCATCAACAGGGGACTTTTCCCCCAACTCTTTTGGAGAACCCCACAGATATGAATATCTTCAAAGGAGGATCTGTTAAAAAATGTAACAGTCTTCAAAGGGGAAACACCACCCTCAGCAATCTGAAGTTCTTTAAAGTGGGAGCCCACCAGCACTATGAATCCTCAGAGGACTAACTCCCAGAGCACTGTGGAAATTTGTAAGAGAACAAGCCCTCTCTCCCAAATACCCAGTAGGCCATTATTTTCCTTTAAAAGGACTCTTACATGTGTACATTTATAATTACAGAAAGGGTCTTATTTAACCAGAGCCCTGTAGAACTCTCTTACTTTTAAAAACAAATATTGATTAAAAGAAAAGAATGACAGAGGAAAACAATTTGACTTTGCTGTATTCCTTTTTCTTCTTTTATTTATACCTGATCTCAATATAATACACCAATAACACTTGGCTGGTGTAGCTCTTTTGATCTCTGTAACTCAAAAGTATTCTTCGAGAGTTGTGAAGAAATATTCTCTGAGCACAGTTATCTACTTACACTGCTGGTTAACCAGGAGCCCAAATACTCTGGCAAGAAGCACATGTATCACAGCTGTAGCATTGCTGGGTGTGTCCTTTCAAGAGATACTTTCTCAAATAAGTATGCAAGGATCTGGGATATTGGCTTCCACCCTCCCCCTCTGTGTAAGAATTTTATTAGGTAGGGGTAACTAATGTAGGCATTAAAGCCATAATCATTTGCCAGATGATTACCTTCCAGGCACACCATGAATGTCCAGGTAAGCTAGGCAATGAGGCCAGCTGCCTGCAAGAGAGGAGAGATGCTGATGTGGCTTGGGCTACTCATGAGCATCCTTGGGTACCTATCCAGATATGGATGTGGGCACGTCCTTCAAGCAGCAGGGAATTTACCACGGGCGGCTGGGAGGCAGAAGAACACTGTTTTGCTGAGATGGAGAATGCCTTGTCTGACAAAAGTGCCAGTGTCAAAGCCAACAGCTGAAATCAGTTCTCCTGAGTCCCAAATCAGAAGAATGGTTGGGGTTTTTTTGCATGTTTTTGCATCATCAGTCCATCATTTGCATCTACATTTCAGACATTCTACAGTCCATACATTGCATCTACATTTACAATCATTTGCATTTATAATCAAGTAGAGGAGATTTTTTCCTGACACCCAGGGTCTGTGAATGTATAACTCAAATGCTGAGATTTACTTGTACAATTTCTGACTTTGTTGAAGAAATGACAGGAATAATGAAATTTTACCTGTAGAAGAAAAAACATTATGCTCCATTCATGTATTTATTAGCATCTTCTTTTTCACAATGTTGTATTATTTATGGCTTCTATGTTACTGTAAAATTGGAACCTCTTGTATCTTATGTTTAGTGATGTTTGATGGTTTGATTTTCTGCTACTAAGCTGATCCAAAAATGTGTGCAAAGAATATGATGCCTGATAGTAGCCTCATCTTCCACTATATGGAGAGAAAAACATCTTTTGCAGTGTATGACACATAACTTTTTTTTTTCTTACTAAAAATGGCATCTTCTGTTTGGAAGTTACTTAGATGTTTGGGTCTGATACCAATAATCAGATTTATCCCATCAGCAGACTAACTGTGTTTTGCTGTGAAGCACTGATAGCTGCAGCAGTGTGTATATCCAGCAGAATCATTGGCTAAATCTTCTTGCCAATGTGAGGGTAAAAAGTGAACATATAAGTCAAAGGATACTTTGATAGCTCTGAGCAGGCTGCAAGGGGTCTTTAATTACTTAGATGAATTTCCTTCCATTATGAGATCTGACAATTAGTCCTTCCATCCAGATGTGACAATCTTTTGCTAACTTTTTTTTGCTAGCATTTATGCCAGGTGGGAGAGCTTGATAAAAGAGAGATAAGTATGTTCAGAGTAAGTTTTTTATGACTGAAAAGCTCTCATGGAGTCCAGATGTAAGAAATATGAATGTAGACATGGATGTAACTAATGCTTCTGCTGGGTAAATCCTGTATTTGGCTATGAAACCTAAGAAAAAGACAAAATCAGTGAAAGTTTAAACTTCTTGCTGAGAAATTTTTCTCTCTGGATTCTTCTGAAGCAAACTATCTCAAAAAACAGAACACGAGTCATAAAAAACCATAAGTTCAATATGTAGTATGAAATGCTGTTTTTTTTCTTGCTGGAATTATTGCAATGGTTCTGTTGCATTAAATAGACTTACATCTGAAACAAATATAATTTAGTTATTCACAGGAACTGGGAGGAATATTTTTTTCCAGTGAATCTTACTAAGTCTTCATAATGCAAAATTTACAAAGCTACTGACAGAGGAGAAAGGCGCAGAAAATGGCTGTATTTTCCTATTCTTATGTTAGCTGCTAATAGCACAGAAACCTTAAACAATAGTTTTGAACTGCAAAGCATTTGTCAGTTTAAAACAAAAAAACCATCACGTTTAAAAAATGAAATGTTTGAGACACACTGTAATGCTCAAGCCCAAAAGGAAAATGGGAAGACTCTAAGTTTCCTGAATCCCGTCCCAATTATATTTCATTTAATAACACTCAGTGAAATATCTGGTAGCAGGGGAAATGAAACTACATGATTTTATGGGATCATTCATCAAGAACTAATTGAAGCCTTCATACAGTTTAGTGCTGATAAAACACTGTAACAATAAACAATAACAAAATTCACCAGAGAAGGATTTGTTTTGCCGTGAGGAAAATGGTTTGGTTTCATCCTGGGGATTCCTGGTTAAAAGAGTCTCCAATTTAAAAAGGGATAAGCACAGGCTCCTGTGCATAATGACAGAGTGGGAGCTGTGGCAAATGTATTAGTATTGCTCCAGTGGAGCTATTCTCATTGTAAGTATATGCTATTGTGTGTGGCTGAGGCAGGATGCAGAACGACCAATAAGATTTTTTAAAATTTGATTTTTTTAAAGCAGTTCCCATGTAGTTTTATGAAAAGTAAATTACAGTTCCACCAGAAGGAACTGAATTTCTGATTTTGATGTTACTAACTAGTAGTAGTTTTATTGACTGCAGAAAAATTGTTCTATATTTCTTCACAGAATCAGGCTAGTCTTGCAGTGATACTTTTTAACACATGCGAGAGTGATATCTTGTCAATAATTAAATTGTTGAGATAAAACACCTTGTCTCTTTACTTCTGATCTATTTTCTCTGACCACAATATTTTGTCAGTCCAGAAACGCACCAAGGATTATGAAGAATGTATTAATTTTGATTTTAAAAAATGAAATAATGACTATTTCCACAGTCTGCATCCGCAGCCCAGGGAGGTTCCTAGGAAGGTGGCACGATAGTTCAGGGGTTCCTAGCCAGGCCAACTCAAGCAAATAATTTGTGTTCTTCTCTTCTTGTTCTCCTTCTGTCCTCTTAAAGTGCAAGTCCTTCTGGGATCAGGAAGTTTCATACCACCTGAAAGTAGAACAATAAGCCTCTTTTGTAATCTAGAACTTCTGGAAGTACAGTAAAACCAAAATTAAATTATAATAAATAACACTAATGAGGCACAATACCTGATAAGTGATTTTATCCTCGATCGTACAGTAGGAAGCATCATACTTCATGACACACTCCAACTAATTTATCTTTTTGGATGATCCTATGAGAGAAAGGCAGGAGAAACAATCATATTTTGCTAAGTAAGTCTACTTTGGTATTTTGCTTAGATATTTCATATATCCGCAGAAACATTTTAGTGGTTGCGTTTTTTTGTTTGTTTAGCTGGTTTTTTTTCTTTTTCTTTTTTTTTTTTTTTTTTTTTTTTTTTTTTTTTTGGGGTAGGGGGAGGGTTGGTTTATTTGTTTTCTAAGGGAAATAGAAGGCTTAAAGTATCAGCAAATACTATTTGGAGTCTACCTTCCTTGTGTTTGGAGTATATTTTTCCTCTGAGATACATGTGTACAGATCCTTCACCTTAAACCAGTCACTTCTATCATGCTCTGTGCTATCATGTTGCCCTTCAGGACACCTGTATTTCTGCTGTAGCTGTAAAAGCAATAAAAAGGGGTTCCATCACATTTGAGATCCTCAGGTATGGTGCTTTATACCTGTTGGTGGGTAACTTTGATGGACCTTCAACACTCAGGCTGGTTGAGACTGCAATTGTAGGAGTGTAAATGTAAAACAAGGTTCAAATTTGGCCAGCCAAAGACCAGAATTAATTGACTGCACTTCCATATCTCAAAAGATGTAAAAATCTCCAGAATTCAGGAATATTTAATCTGAACTTAAAACAGATAATATATAAACGAATTAAGGGAACACATGAAGGCATGATACAGCTATGGCTGAGCAATCTTTATTTAATGGTAGATGTCTTTAAATCACCGGTATGCAGAGCTTGGAAGAACCAACCCTAAGCTTTCAGAGTGTTACATGTTATCAAATATTACTTTTTTATATAATTTGAACTTAGATTCAAATAAAGTTTATTAAAAATAATAGTATAATATTTAATATTAAAGTAAAATAAATAAGTTGTAATGTATGGATATAGCTGTTTCCTCTGGATATATAATTAAGCAAAAGATTGCTTTCAGCAGTCATCCAAAATTATATCTTTAGGATTGTCTTTTACATTTATTTTAAGGTTCCTGGATGGTCACATATTCCAAGCATTTTGCACTTCTATTGTGTCATTAAAGTTTCCTTTTTCTCTTAAATTTTCAGTACCTCTCTTTATCTTCTTTCTATAGTTTCTGTATAAATACTTCCATCCTCAACAACACAGGCCAAAGAGATAAAACACAGGGCAGATTCTCACGTGGGAAGATGCACCAGGCACCATCAGCTGGGGACAGAGATGATACAGTATTTGGCATCATCTCTGGGGACTATTTGTGCTCTAATTGACAGAGCTATAACATCTACCTCTTCCATTATTCATACCTAAAAGAAGTAGGAATGGAATGAGCAGATGTGGCAGCGCTCACACACCTGTCCTTTCCTGCTCTGTAGCACGGGGCTGTGCCCGTTTCCAAGCACAAGCTTCAAAGCAAGGGATACAAATTCCTGTGCTGATCTGCCACAGCAACTTTGGGTTTACCAAAGTTCAAATCTTTACCAAATCTTCTGGAGGATAATCCTATGTATCTTTGTTATATATTATTCTTATGCATGGTGAGCAGACCTTTCTTTTGGTTTCAATGGGGCTTTTCCTAATATCTGATTCCCACAGACAATCCGCTTTAAATCAAAAAAGCATGCACAAGCAATCCAGGCTTGTCAAAATCTGAGTATTGCATATTTATCAATCAGTATGTGCTGATATATTTTTACTCTTAAATTCTACATGGATAACTATATTTATTAAACTTTAATCTAATTTTGTTTTTAGTGCAAGAAGCTAACCTTTGGCTTTTGAAAATTGTCAGTATTTTCTCTGGGTTGTTGGCTGGTTTTTAATTTGCCTAAAAATGTCTATGAACTGATCACAATTAAAGTAATTTTAGCAGGTAAAATCGAGGAAGATTCACAGTTTATTTTTTATTGCATATTTTTTTATTAACACAAATTAGAAAACACATTTTTAAAAAAAAAAGCTCTGGGAACTTCTGTGAGCAGCATCAATAGTTTCTATCCAATGGCCATTGCTGAGACCATCACTGAATTTTCATTAGTATCCTTACCAATATTTCACTGAGTATCCTTATATTTAAACTTTGATTCAGAAAAAAACATGTGAGCATACCATTAATTCCCACTGATGTAGACAGGTGCCTAATTTGCAGGATATATTAGGAATATGCAATTGCTCTAAATTGAACACAGGCTTAAATGCCTTTCTGAATAAACCCTTACCATTGAAATCAAACCATAGAAACAATTCAGCCACACTGGAATCAGCCACATTTATCTATTATATAATGAATGGAAAGCTATCTGAAGGGTAGCAGTTGTGGCACTGATAATATGAGGCACTGATAATATGAGGAATGGAAGCAATTGCATTAAGATGTGCATGTATGTGCATTATTTTATGGGAAAAATAGGTGTAAAATTATACATAATGAGTAAAAATAGGATGCATTTTTTGTGTAAACTCGTCTCACGTACAAAAATGAAACAGAGAGAAATCATTCTTTGTTATTTCTCGCCTATAGCCATCCCGGTACTTCTAGGCTGGGATATTAATATGGGAGCAATGTGAAAAATTTATCAAGTGGTTTATCCTTCTATATTACTACAAGTATGAGTAATCTATAGTGCTTGCCATTTAAGTACTTTGAGTCATATGTAGTTGAAGCTCTGCATGTCTTATGTGAACATAGAATTTTAATTGTACCTAGCATGTGCTGTGCCTGCCTGACAGGACTGGGAGAGAAATTTCAAACCTAATTTACTATTTCCCCACCTTCAGCTTGGCAAGTTTAAACTGTTCTAGCTTCTGCTGAGTAACTTTTCAAGTGATTGATACTTCACAAGGAAAGAACTGGACACTGTATATATTTTTATTCTTCAGGTCACGGCAAGTTGTAAAAAGCCTCAGAGTAATGCACATTTGCACCTTGGTTATTCTCCCACGCTTGCAATATTCCTATGTGGCTAGAAGTCACCCTTACTATTTATTTTCCATATCAGACTGTGTAAACTAGAAAAACAAGGGACCTAAACGTTAAGAATAGTGTATTATATTGATATCTCCTAAAATGGTCAGCAGTGGAATTTAGGATTAAATGTACCTAGTCTAACTTTCAATGCTTGCAGTGGCAATGTCCATATCCAAGTTCATCACCCCAGATTCCTTCTTTAGTGATATGGTACTTCCATGTCAGTAGCACTCTGATTTTTATTTAGGGATATATGTTTGGACATAAATAACATAATAGTATAAATATTTATATTTAGTCAGATAAAAACCTACCTCTGGTACCTTAATTATATATTTTCATGACATACCATTTTTAACTGAAAGCACTTACTGGGCAAGCATTGATGCTGGTCTTGCAGTGTTTTAGCTTCTGTTTTGTGTGGCAGAAATAACAGTAATATTTGAAGTAGTAGAATAATAAGCAAGTCAAATAAAGAAAAGCCCTGCCCTTACCTGGGATCAGATGCCTCCTGCTCATTTGTCTGGGCTCCTCTCACAGAGGCTGTATTTAACTGTGCTCTTCCTTTTTCAAAGAAAAACCAGAATGCTTAAAGATAGGAATTAAAAAAAAAAAAAGACAGGAATAAAAGACAGAAATAAAATACTCTGTGTTGCACAGTAGAAAACATAAATAGCAAAACAAGACCAAATGGGCTTGCTTTCATTCTTTCATTCCAGCACGTGTATCACAGCTAGAGGAAACTCTACAGTAGATATATGGTTCAGAAAAGCCTATAATGTAATCCACCTCATAATAGAACCCTTCCCCATTCCCTAAAAATTGCTTCCAACATATTATAATGCCAAAAAATCCATAATCAGAATATGCCAGAAGAAGAGAGAAGATGAAGCATATCACCAAATTCCTAAGTGGTGAGGTAGTATATTAAAGAAAATTAAGCTATTGCAAAGCAAAAAAAAAAGACAAAAAATAAAAACCAAAAAACCCAACCAACCAAACAAACAAACAAACAAAAAAAACCCCAAAAAACCCCCAAAAAAACAAAAAACCAAAAAAAAACAACAACAAACAAACCAACCAACCAACCTTAAACAGTAACTATGAGTGACCTGGGGAAAACAATTCCTGCTGTCATAAAATCTGGCAAATGAGTTAATGTGGTTTAATGCTGAGAAAGTGAGCAGAGCACACACCCAGCTCATCTCATTGTGTTACAGGGGGAGTCCACCCTGCTGTCTGCCTTGGTCCACTGCCACTTTCCAGGCCCTGGGAAAGTTTTAGAAACACACAAGTTATAGCTACTACCTGAAGGCTCTTCCTGCACATTTTTTTTGCTGCCTAAAAAAACCCATTAGGAGGACAAATAACACCTAAAAAGTATTATGAAACAACAGGTTCATTTCAAATCCTAGAGATGCCGTGACATCAAGTGCCCCAGACCTCTGAGCCCCACTCCTTTCTACCTCAGCTGAGTGATGTCTCTGCACTACAAATTGCCAAAGAGACAAGGAGGGTACAGTGGAAATACTGTTACATGCAGACACCTTTTTCTGTTTGTTACACATTCCCTTCCCTATTTTCAGTCTTAATTTTAACATGTTCCTTGACTTGTTAATCTGTTTGCAAGGCTACTCCAGCGTTTTACCAGATTACTAAACAACAATCTCAGATGGAATAGTTTTAATTTCCAGTCTGAATTTATTTGTGACCAATTTGTAACCATCTAATTGTGTGCCTGCACTAAATGGGAGTTTTCCCATTGAGTGTAATTGGATCAGGCCCCAAACCGCAAAGACAGCTGCTCTTATTACAGCGTGGAAAACAGGCAGGGTCTGGGTGTTACTGCATAATGACAGCAGTAAATTATATTCCAAGGGCAAGATCAGAAGCTGGTGTAAATCAATACAACTCAACTGGCTTTTAAAAAGTTATATCAGTGTGTGCAAGCTGCTAGGTTGGTCCAAACATTTTCTCAGTAGATTTTAAAGCTCATCCTGCTGCATAATGCATGCTAGGGAATTGCTTTGCTCCTGCACCAAACCTAAACCATCTGACTGAACCCAGGCTTGTACTTCAGAAAGTCATCCAAATTTGATTTAGAGAGTGTGTATCACAGAGAATCTACCCCACTCCCAGAGACACTTTTCAAACATTTACTCTCCTTGTTCTTAAAGAAATAACTTTATTTTCTTCCTTTCTAAGATGTCAGGTTCTAGCTAGATTTTCTGGTTCTTTTTTCCTAATATATGTAATAGCCTCTTCACTCAATTTTTCTCTTCATATACTTGTAGTTCTGCAAAATTGTTGTTACATCCTTTAGTCTCCATTCTCGATAGAAGAGTTGATTAAACTTTTATTTTATTTGGTCATTGTTTCACATTTTTCAGTTCAAGCATTTTCTAGAACCTTTCTAATTGTTCAAAGTCACCACACTGGTTGCTTTACAAGATGAGGAGATAGCTTCTAATGCAAAAAATTAGAGTCTGATATATTTAACTAGAATTTGAAAAAAAATAGTATTTGTTTGTTTCCTGGGAGAGAACATTAAAAAAACCCAAAACCAAACCAGCTACATTAATTTGATTATGATTTGGTGTGTTTATAAGGAATGATATATGTAATGGAATTACTCTGTGGAACAGTTTCTGTTATTCCCTTTGAATATATGGAAACAATTCACTGATTTCTCCAAATCAGGGGAGATTTTGAAAGGCATGCAGCCACACTCCTTGAAGCTAGTTCTGAAAGTGTAATCAACTTTGATTTACCTGAAGATAATAGTAAAATTCACTAGTTTCAAATTGCAGCAAATAAAAAGGAAGTTTTCCTGAAGAGATAAACGCTAACTATACTATTGTACGTGTGTTTTGTGAGGACTTAAAGAATACAGTTGCATATCTCAAAACACTGTCCCCATAAGATAAGCCACCACAAGAGAACCTGAGATAAGTGCAGACAGCAACAGGAAGATGCTCATTCCAGGCCTGAGAAGTCAAGTCTTGGTAAGGCATCCAGATGAAAATTCCTCCCATGGCAAACTGTGGGACAGGCAGTGAGTGTTTATGCAGAGCCCATCTCACATTATGGAAACAGCACCCACACCCTGTGGATAGCCAGGACTTGACAGTATAGAAGAGGTACCTCCAGAAGAGCTACTCTGGGACCCCACCCCACTGAAGGCCAGGGTGAAGAAGGACCAGTGGGACACTGCAGGAATCCACATGGGATGATCTCTATTGCTTCTCTCTCACACTCTCTAACCTCCCCTGTCCCTCCCTCTCCCCCCACAACCCCCCCTTATTTCTACCTCTTTAGTTTATATTTACTCTTAAATAAAATCTGTACTATTGACTTCAGCATATGGTCTCATTTGCACCTTAACTCAGGAAGAGGAATCCATTATAATCAGTTCTTAATATGTGTTCACAAAGGTAAAAATATTGGTGACTCTGTAACTAACTTTCACGCTTGACATGTCTTTGAGTATGTTCTGGAGCTGACCGGGCAGACAGTGCCCCAGCCTAATGCTATCTTGGTCTTCAATGCTAAGGAGTAACAGGAAAACAGTGCAGCAGTGATTTTAGTACCTAACTTTTATTTCATAAAGAAATTTGGATAAAAATGCTTTAATAGCCTTAAAGTAAAAGGCGTCTGAGATTACAGCTAAGATGACAACTGCAATCCATGTACGTTCATTGTTACAAGTTTTTCAGCATTATGAACTATTTTGGAACTTCTAAGAAGGATAAAAAACATGAAGACTAGTAACAAATAAATATATTTACAGTTTGGAAATTGGAGAAAGTGTTAAAAAAAGGTTGAATACGGAGAAAAACAATTAAACCAAAACATATTCAACTGGTTCATTAAAGCATAATAAGCAATTAAAAAGCTTGTATTTATTTAGTGCTGTGAGAATAATTTGAGTATAAGCCTTGTTAAGTTCAGTTGTCCAAATCAAGGAGGATCTGTCAAGGAGGTTCTCATCAATCTTGTATAATGACTACAGAAGCATTTAGCTGATCTGAGGGGCACAGCTGGATTTTTATCCAACCCTTTCATTTGGAAGCTCTAATTTACCACTTAGAGGAAAAACTCCTGCATTGCTCTGTCAAATTTTGTCTGGATAAACATTTTTTCATTAAGAATTCTCTTGATAAATAAAATTTCAAAGTAAAAAGTATTACTAAAGGTATAGCTGTGAAAGTTGCATTTATTTTGTAGCAGTGAAGGATGTACCCCACAGAGATGGTTTCACCAGATCACCTGGATAAGTCAGCCTTGCAATGATATGGAACAAGACTGAGATTAGACTATAACTTATGAAAAAGAGTAAGAATGTTATGTTTACTCCCAAGATTGACAGAAGAGTAACAAAATGCCACAGAACAATGTGAAAAATGCTGACAAAGATCCTGAAAACAGAACATATTGGGCTATTCACAGCACAAATTTAAAAAGAGATAAAGAGATGCAGATTTTTAGTGTCCGCATAAAAATTAAAAGTGCAAAATACATGGGAGATATAAAATTTAAAAGGATACCGTGGAATATTTTCCATAATTAGACTAGGAATGTGAACTGGTTCAGGAAATATAGGAAAATAGGAAGTTTAGAAAATATTAGGAAGAAATAAGGGAGAACATTGCCTTTAGTATTTTGTAGGGTATAGATACATTTAAAGTCCCTAGGTAAAAGAAGCAGAATGCCATCTAAAGATATGTAAGATACTACAGAACTAGAAGGGTAAGGAAGAGAAAGATGATTTTGGTTTTTGTTTTAGGATTGGTTTGGATTTGTAGTTTTATTTCTTTGTATGAAAAAATCCCCAAATTTTTATTATATCCTTAACAGGATTTGTTGCTTCCTGAAAATTTGAGCAGCCTGAGAATATGTTGAGAAGGGAATGCAATAGGATCCTGAAAGTGAGTGAAGTTGTATTGATGAACATATTTTGATACAGTAAGTACAGAAAACAGCAAGAAAGGAGGACTTTTAAATCCAGTTCTAAGGAGTTAGTTCAGAATCCCACAGAGAAGTCTGGAAATAACTAACTAGGCAGCAGTTCTGCAGAAGGGTTTAAGCATTATAAAAGGAGTCAGAGGTTGAACATGTGTTAACTGTCCCTCAAGCAAAAACTCAAAACCTGTCTTGCAGTGTATGCCTGCTAATACACATAACTGCAAAGCAAGGGAAGGATTTGTCTCTTCTTCTCTGCAGCAGGCAGGCTCTCCTGTCCTTGGCACTGGGCAGTTGTCATCTTCTGTGTGCTTGACATGGACTTTGTACTCCATGAAAATGTCAAAAAATTGAAGTCAAGAAAGACAATCAGATGTCCAGACTACTTGTTAGAAGAAGAAATACATTAGGTCCAAAAAGAAAAGAAAGGAGGGCAAGGAAGAAAGATGATAGCTATCTTTGATTTTATGATTTAAAAAAAAAAATAAATAGTTTTCCATCTCAGAGATACTAGTACAGGATGTAACAGAAGAGAATTGTAAAAAATCAGGTCTAGCATTAGTTAAACCATCATACAGATAATGATCATCAACAATGGGGAGAGGAGGCTTTATAAGGGTGACTGAGTCCCCATTACTTGAAGATCTTTTAGAATAGGGTAGCCATATACATACCAAGGGCAATAGATATATATTTGAGAAGAGATGAAATGACTGATTTCTTGAGGTTCCCTCCAGTTCTGACTCTAGATTTGCTTATTCCTAACTTTTAAGGTAGTAATTTCCAGGAAACTAGGTTGAAAAAAACAGGAAGAAGCATGTTCTATGCAAAAAATCACATGGTCCAGAGAAACTGCTTATTTACTTTAGCTGCAATTAAATATATTCTTCTAGTTAACTAAATTTACAATGATATTTCTAGCACTGGTATTAACTTTCTAGTATTTAATAATTCCAAGGTTTGCAGTTCACACATATGTAAAAGAAAGGCTTCACATTTAGTGCAATATCTCCCTTGAGATTTGTAGCATCTTATATTTTCCATTAATTTTATTCACACACTTCTTTCAATGGGTTTTCCCCCTCCAAAGCCTAGTGGGGAGTCTCCATTTTTCTTCTGGGTACTCACTTAATATCTGTAAAATTATTGGTGTGATGTAAAAACTGTTAATTTTGATATCATATAGTAATATTAGTTAATTGTATTTTTCTTATAATAACTAGAAAATAGTTAATTTTATTTTTCTTTGTCCAAGGAAGAAGACTTGGGTTCATTTAGTTATACCACATTTGGCATCGTCTGTATTTGCCATAGTCACACACACGTGCTGGATGGGACTTTATGGAGGCTAATATTTGTTTAGGTTAGGATAGACTAGGAAATAATCTTTATATGCAGTAAAATATTTTAAGCATTTCCTACTTCTCATCAGCCTAAGTTTTCTTGTGTTTCTTTGAATTTTTAATCAGGTCTTCCATTGAAAAAACATGCCTTAATCAGAATAGAGTGGTGGGAGAGTGCTCACTAAAAATATAAAATATAGAGATGCAGGTCCTGGCATACCTGCTCTTTGCTTCCTACCTGTGTCCTAATCAAAAGTTATCCTGTTATCCAGAAGTGATTTTTTTTTCTTAAATCTTTTTTTTTTTTTTTTTTGGGAGGGGGGGGTAGGAGATGTCCATTATTTCAAAAATAGGAAAAAAATAAATAAATAATTCATAAAAATTGGATATACCAGCAGACAATGCAGGAGCCATCCTTCCAAAAGTGCATCTATGTTTATGTCAAATGTAAGAATATAGTCCATGCTCAGTCAAAATGTGAAAGAAGTAAGGTCAGGATAAGTATTTTCCTTGTAGTTGTCTCTGTTGCCTTTTAAAAAGTTTTATTTAGCTACATCAAGGTTCGGTTGTTTATAGCTGTTGCATATTTATAAGTTCCTGGCTAGAATGTACAGAGTGTAAATTCTCAGGTCATCCAAGAAATAGCACATTTTTCTCTGTTTCTTCACATACAAAAGTAAAATTTAAACTACAGTATTTAAAGACAAATCTGCAAAAAAAAAAACTTAACTAAATATAAAACAACAAAACCCAAGTCCATACCTTTCCTTCTTCATTATTCAATCTCCATTATGATACATCCAGACCATTTTCACTGTACATTCTCTGGCTTGTTGTCTTGTCTTTTGTCATTTTGGACTATCCAGTGACTTTTCCAGTGATAGCTGAAATACATAGGCTTAGGATTCTTCCATGAGAGCTATGTTGTTATAATTTTGTATGGCTGACATAAATATTTTTGATGGAATGAGTTATAGGAGCAATAGGCATTGCAATTTCTTACTGAAGTACATAAAACATGTAAGTTTAAAATCTGCCCAGTTTTCTGGCCTCTTCTGCCTATAGAGAGGCACTGAACAGGCATTTGATAAGGAGCATCACATCATTGGTTACTAGCAAATATTTTTGTTATGTAAGTCATGTTAGAACTTCTGCTTTTACAATTTATGTTACATAACTACAGCTGCACCTATTCCGTGTGAGAGGAGCTTATTCTGGAAAACAGTGTTCTCCAGAAGGTTTTAAACAATGTTGTAGCAAATGCAGCAACCAGTAATATGACAGCACAGAGCAATTTAGATAGATGATATCTCATAGCAATACTCTGTTTGATACAAAACATAATAGTGTTCAAGGAAATTTATAAGGCTCTGCAGTACTTTTTATCAAAACTTTCAGGTTAACAGATTCAGCTGCCATACTTTCTTTGTATAGACTATAAAACTAGTGGATGGCATACGAGTCCTGCTAAAATTTAGTTTAAAAGTAGTGGGACCCCAGGCTGGGTGATCCCACATTTGGATGTTCCCTGACCTCAGCAGTTTACAGAAATGTTCTCTGTGTAGCCCTCCTCATTCCTAGTATAAATCTCTTATTCAAAGGACTGAGGAAAATATCTTGAAGGAATAAACTGCTCTCCTCTTCATCTCTTACTTTCAAGAGAAGGAATGCAATCTAATTGTAAAACGTATGTTCTGCAATGTTGCAATACATTTTTAAGACATAGTTTCAAATTGAGAATATTTTAACGTTCCTGCACACAAGAACGTTACCTAAGTGATAGATTTCCTTTACAGAAAGGTTTTTTCATGTAAATTGCTCAGTAATTACATTTCAAAACTACATTGATTTGTTATATGTCAATACTTATTAGAGATTAAATGTCCAGTTCCTGTCAGGTAGGTGAGCATTTAAAGTTGGAACTCTTTCAAGAGATTGTTTTTTTCAGTAAGGCTTGGGTTTGGGATACTTTCTACTTCTTCTAAAAAGCTCTTTTTATCTTATGATTTCCTTTGGTTAGTGGATCTCTTTATTTTCACTCCTCCACAGTGCTTTTTAGAAATGATTCACTGAAGCAGCACTGGCCCCCTTGTACAAAATTCCCAGTGTACATTGAGAATTTATCTTACTTCTGCTATGTGTTATAATTGCAAGTTCCAATCAAAGTACATCTTTTGAGTTACAAGTTTGTGTCATTGCTTTAGTAGAAATGCAAATGTTATGTATTTAACATGCAAATGAAGTGAAATAAATATAATGCATGAAGTCTGTATTCCATCTCAGAAGTAATTGTAATGTGTAATAAGGGTTCGGCAGCCAGGTTTGACAAGAGAGAAGGCACAACAATTTTTATTTACTGCAAGAGCACTCATCTCTGTCTGACCTCTCCTGGTTCTGGTGACATTTAATGTAAATGTGGCACTCTGATTTCTATATGTGATGGCAGGCATAGCTGTATTACTTTTGCTTTATTTCACTGGTTTAGCCACAATCATTTTTACAACTTGATGCTTCTGCATATAGTAGTGAGTGTCTGTGTTTATGAACTACAGAATGGTTTTAAGTCAGAACAAATGTGTACTGTCTACCAGATGATGCTTTGTGAAAGTGCTAGAAATATGATACTACCAAAATAATTCTTTATTTGTTATATGTATGAACTTCTGGCACATCAGAAATTAGCTAAGGGTTCAACTGGGATGAACTATGCTCAAGAAGTACCAAAAAAGTCATCCTCCAGGACTGACTGTTGAAACTCACTTGGACTGCTGGCCTCCAAAATACACTGTGGCAGTGATTTCTGTAATTCGCCTTACTTTCTGGAAAACAGGTTTTCCTTCTCTTTGTTTTATACCTGTTGTGAATGATTTTATTGCTGAATGATTCTCCCCCATTCACCTTCTGAAAGAGAGCTTTTAAAAATTATTTTTATAGAATTTCATCAAAACCTTCTTTACCTTCATGTTCATATTTTTCTTTTTATAATTTTTTTCTAAATGTCATACTCCAAGTTTGTTTTGTGTCATAAAGTATTCCAATCTTCTCATCATCCTTTCAAGATTTCTGCATCAAAAGAAGGGTTGAGCATAAATTCACACTTTATTTAAAACACAAAATTACCTGGAATGCATACCAGCATGATTATATTAATTTGATGCAAACTCTGCAATCTACATGACTTGTAGTATAGTACAGCTAAGCTTCTTAATTACTGACTAAAATATTGCAGGGATCTTTTTGCAGTGAAATAAAGCATTGCCACTGTACTTGCCTACAGGTTTCTTCAAGGTTTTGTTTGTAAATGAACCTAGGAACTGCATAACTAGTTTGGGTTTTCTGTAACTATAGTCTGTTCTTTACTGTAAGTTTAAGTTCACTCTAAGTTTAAGTTCAAATCAATCTGAAATTAATGAAAATAGTCTTTAATTCTAATCAGATGTTCTTTAAATTTTGTTTTAAATGTTTTGGGGGGGGGGCGGTTGGTGGTTTATTTATTTTTTTTCATTTTCAGTGCTGTTTTATTTCAGCCTTGCTCTGTTACAATGTCTTTCAGGATAATTGATAGACCACATGAATACCTCTGCCAACTTAGTTGAAAATGTTCTGGTACCTAATCAAAGCAAAGTTTCATTGCCTAATATCAGTGAATATGAACATATATAAGGATATATATCTTTCTTTGGTACCTGATATGTTTTAAATAAATGACCAGGAGTAGGGAGAAAAAATAGGTCATAAAAATTGAGAAAGTCATACTTATCTAATATAGACTCTGTGAAATCTAAATGATATGTGTTACAAACAAATGGAACAACAACAACAAAAGAACAGCTGAAATTCCCATAATCCAAAAGACATTCAGAATCAAAGGAATGGTCATTTTAAAATGGTGTGAGCAATAAATGGCCTATTGTGTATATGTTTTTGTTAGGAGTAAACTCTTAAAAGCAATCTGCTGTTTCACAGGAGGCAAGTGAAACCATTTCATTATCGCAGTAATGTAATTAGAAATCTCATAAGCAATCAAGCAGACAAATTTTGCACCAGCTGTAAGCAACTAAAACAAAAAGTGACAAGTGGACCAGGAAGTAATGAATTACAATAACCCAGATGAAAAATAAAAGACAAACATATGAGTGTCTTGGCATTCCCAGGAGAAGTAGCGTCTATAGGCTGGAAATGATCCTGGGACAGTAATAAAATGGCTTTTGTAACACCACTAATATAGAAAAAAAAAATCATATCTTGGAATAAAACGTAGTTTTTTGTGAGAGCTGAAACTTTTGGGGAGTATATGGATGTCAGAGAGAAAAATTTAGAACTTGGAAATTAAATATATAGTCTCCATGGTTTGTAAACCTGATTAGTAGGGTTTTTGGCTTCTACCTAAATGCAGGGCAAGAAAGTGGAAAGATATCCAATGATATCCAAACCTCTGTATACAGAGGTCCTGTCGTCCTGTTTGTAGAGTATGGAGTTGTAGAACATGGTTGTAGAACATGGAGCTTCAGGGCCCCTAGCCTCAGCTATATGCAATGTAGCTTGGACTGCAGTGTGTGGCTTTGATGGAAGCTGATACCAGCTCTGGGATGATTGAAACTAAATAAGATAAAGCCTACCAAGGAATCTTAGGGAGCAAGTAATAAATTTGTGTACTACTTTAGCATATCAGAAGCTGAAGCTAAGCAGTCCAACAACAAAATAAAAGTGAGTGGTCTTCATATGAGAAAAAACCAATAATAATTACTCAAAATATAATTTCTTTAAAATATCTCTTTTGTACCTGAAATTGGTCCTGCAGGGCAATTATGACAGACAACCCCAAATATGGGTAGATGAGTACCACTATCTGATTATTTTTTTAATTAAAATACCTGTCAACAGCCACTTTTGGCAAAAATGTTTAGGAAATTTCCATTTTCCATTGACTTTACAGGTCAAGTCCTGACCTTACTATGGGAAAAAAATTTGTTCAGACATACAAAGCCCGAATGATATTACTGTTTCAGTTTTCAAAGAAATTTGGGAGAGTAAAAGAGCAAATTCATCAAACTGCAAGCCCTGGAAATGCAAAAGGAGCCTGAGTTTCCGAGCATCTTTGAGCATATCTCTTGAGCTGTTCTAATGCAGATAAGAAGCCCAGTATGAGATGTGCAACAATAACTCTGCATTGTTCAATTTTCCTGAATGTCTGACAAGTATGTGTGGCTCTCTATACATTTATGCACATGTGTCTGCAATGCTTGATCTAACATACTGTAAATGTTAATGGATAATGAAAAATGCACTAAGTGTAGCTAGCAGCTGCTTTGTTGGTTTGTTAATACAGATCATACTTATAAGGAATAGCATCTGTAATGAGATAAAACAAAAATACAAAGACATATAAATTGGGAGGTGGGAGACCAATAAAAATGATACAAAAAGTGTCTTGGGCAATGTGAAGCTCAAGAAGTACTAAATAGTTAATCAAGATTTAATGTATATGTCCTCTGTTTCAGCCTTCCAATGTTGCTCCTTTGGCTTAAGCTCAAATTTTTTTTTTTTTTCTGGTTGTAGCACAAGTTGCTTTGGATCTGGTAGGCTTTCAAAAGAGCCTTCATTTTCCAGGGTATAATTTTAGTCTCAAGGACATAAATATTGTGGTGAGTTGTTAAGAATAAGTGTCATTTGGAAGGGATGAAAATGTTACAGGGAGGACACTTTTCAAGAAAGGAAATGATTCTGCACGACATCACTTTGACATCTTCTACCAAGAGAGGAACAACAGTTCTGGGATGGCATTCAAAAGCAAGTAAGCCACATCTTAAAGAGCCAGGCATTTTAGATGGGAAGTTTCTTCCTTTTGTAAAAGTGCTGGGTTTCAGGCCTGTCACTCTCTCCTATAGAGGTGTGAAATAACATAAATAGATTTTCTATTTCAGCATTGCTGCAAAGGTTAGTTTTCGTTCTCCATTTAATTCACAGTGACTGAAATTCATTCTTTTAGAGACAGGAAGCATAGACTTGCACTGCTTAAAACCTTGATATGAGGGTGATTTGCACTCAGGCTGCTGATCAAAGGGAGATGTCCACATGCTGTTAATACATAACGACAGAGTTCTTAATGATGTATATTTTCTATGGCGGATCCAGGATTTCTTCCATGAATCCAAATCTCAGCATGAACTCTTTTCTTCAAATTCTGTCTTGCAGTAGTCCCAACAGGATGAATATGTTAATATAAACCTCTAAATATTTTTAGTTTTGAAAATGTATGTCCTATATACTATGTGCTTTATTTGTATTTAAGTGAATATGACAGTATATGTATATGTATATGTATATGTATATGTATATGTATATGTATATGTATATGTATATGTATATGTATAGTGTCTGTCCATATATTATTTAGGCCTACTAAAAATGTAGATTTATATATGCTATTTTAGGTTGAGATATGTTGCATTCATGCCAGTCAATTCTGTCCTGTTACACCAGCAGAAACATGTTCTAGAGTCAGTCGGCAATTCCCCTCGCCTACTCTTCCTCCTGTTGATATCAGCAAAATAGGAACACCAAGGTGTGGCCTAGAACTGCTATTCACTCAGGGCTGATGGAGGTGTCCATAATGGGGAAAAAATTATTTTGAAGTTATTGACTTTGACCTGTTTTATCATTCATGTCTTTAAATGTCTCTTGCTAACATCCCAAGAATAAACTTGTTATATCATGTATTTTAATATGTCACTTAAATAACTGTAGATGAAGCTCTAACTATAGCTCTGGGCTCTATAGTTCAAAGCAGCTGGTTTGTAAGACAAAACAAGTAGAAACTGTGTAGAGGGAAACCTGTCATCTATAATGTATATTAAAAAAATTCAATTAAAATAAGATAATATCAGATCTGTTTAATCTCAGGAATTCTTGACTTGCTTAAGACACACATACTAAATGTTATTTTAAAAGGTGTGTCATTACTGTGTGATTTTCATTTTCTGACATTAATTGATCCAGACTAACTGCCTTCTGCCAAATTTCAGCTTGAGAGATACTGCCTTGTTTATTTATTAATTTACGACAAAACATCAAAAATGCCCAGAGGGCTACTAAAAGCAATGATCAATCATATCTAATCCTAGATTATGAAGTTGATTTTATTCCCTTCCTTCCTCCTCTCACCTACTTTTATTTAATTTCTTGAATGAGCCACAGTTTGGGGACTGCCTGGAACATCTCTATATGAACTCACATAAAGTGTTTCCACTTTCAGTGCATCCTCTGATCTCAGCTACAGAGCCAGACACATTTCAGACATAATCAGAAAAGCATTTTTGGAAACAAAAGGTAGAATGCTACTATCATATATGCTGTTTTGCTTTAATACCTCACTTTTAAGAAGAAAAAAACTCATCAGTTCATCTTCAAAGCTAAAAGTCTACTTATCAAATTCCCCCCAAAAGGTTTTTAATCTATTTTTAAGACCTTAAAGTAAAGGATTATTTCAAAAATGCTGATAGAGGTAGTGAACACTATGACATAATATGAAGACTTTTATTGGTTTACATGGTATATACAAATCATATTCTAGATCTCCCAGACTACTTGAATAATATGAATGAAAAATGTAGAAATTAAAGGGTTAAAATAAGATGGCTGTGACAGATTTTCAGTCATGCATCCACCTGACTATTCAATGATAATCCAAGTCACTGAACTGAATTCTCATAGCTAAATTTTTGAATATTCTAAGTGATGATACAATTGACTGATAATAGAATGAGTCAGACAGAAAAGCAGAAGAAAGCCTTTATATCAGGGTTTAGCTTCATTGGGACAAGGTACTTCATCTTTTTGGATCTATTACTGAAAAAATGTGAATCATGCTTGTCACTAATACAGAACCCATACCTATATACAGTTCAAATATGCATGAAATTACTTATTTAAACCGATAAAGATAAGAAGAATAGATGAAAATTATGGAAAAGAGGGAAAAGGTTTTCATGGTTTACAGATAAATAACCAATAGAGCATTTAAGTGCTAAAGGTAGCTGTTTTAGAAAAACTCTATCATAAAATACAAGTTTAATAATTGAATTTTGAGCATGATTAAAGTCTTAATACATGACTTAGATGATCCCTAGCAGGAATATGTATAGAAGAATTTCTTATGACAATGAATCTTGTCTTCTTTTATTGTAATAACATAGTCCTTAATTTAGGCAGATCATTAATCTTTTGTAAAGGGGGCTAGTTTTTTGCCTTTTCCCCTTGAAAGGCTGTTTTTCTTCTTTGGTAATTAGAAATTTCCTTCCGACGTTTTCTGTTGGGAGAAAATTTAAAAAGAGAAAGCCCTTCAGAATTGGATTGATGTGTGGATTAACCTAGAATATGGAAATGCAACAACTGCTATTTTTCTTGGGTGAAATAGGAAAAAAATCTTCAGAATATTTCTTGGATGCATACACTTTCAGATGCAGTAGCACAAAATTTACCCATTAAACAAAATATTATGTGGTCAAATCTGGAAAACTAAGTTAATTTATCTTTCTGACTTGTAAAACTAAATGGAATTAGGGTGAACTTCAGTGACAAGATGCTGGATGTGACAGTTTCCATGACTTTCTAAACTAAAAGGCAAATCTAAACATCAGTAAATATTTTGTAGAGATCAATAAAATTTGGTTATTTTTAACCACTCATATGTGGTTTTTTAGTTATTATTAACCATTCAGAAGTGCTTTCATTTGAAACATTCCAGCAAGTCTTACAGCTGAGATATTCACCTGAAAACAAACTTATGTATGTATGACAGAGAAGGTCCACAGCACATCTGACACAGATTGCATGGCATAATATATAAACACTCATGTCTGCAGTAGATTTATTTACATATGGCACCCAAAGTGTGCAGAGAACAGAGCAGAAGTTCAGTGCCCATCAGTATTCTATGAGATTCAAGTCATAGATTTCATCACTGAACCTCTGACTAAGGCAAACATTAACAGCCTTCCAAGTCATGTCCTAGCATGTCTTGCTCTTGTTTGCATATGCAATAAATTTAATTTAAAAAATACCTTCTATTCAAAAAACAATGATGTAACACTTTTATAGAGGAAAGGCTATGACACAAGAGAGCATCACTGTAGACTCAACTGTGGCTGTGAGCTGGAGATTTTGCAGGCATTTGTGCAGGTTTATTACACAAAGAGATGCTTCCAAAAAAAGCTATTTTTGATGAAAGATATGTATTTTTTGCAGAAAACCCACAATCTTTCTGTGCCAGAATTTCAAATACACAAATATAGCACTATGTTTATGTGATATAATGGCAGTAATTTTTCGGACACTCTATTCATGCTTTGGACTTCCATATCTCCACAACTCTGATAATACACCTGATGCAGATGTAATTTACTCATTTCAGCAAACTATTAAGGCAAAAAACCATGGTCCATAATTGCAGCAATGTTACTAGGGAGTTTCAGTAGTGGTTGGTAAGCAGAATGAAACACCCAAAACTCTACCTCAAGGGCAAAAAAGCAGCATTTCTGATTTCAGGATAGTTTGCTATTTAGCTGAAAAAATCCTCTTTCCTTGCATTTTTTTATTTAACTGAGAATTAAAATGATCCATTTGTACAGTAGGAAATGGAAATGGGAATTATTTCTTAAATACCATCGTTAAAATTTTACTGCTCATCTAAGTTAAGATGACTAAGTTAGTCCCGTTTTGTATAGTCTAAGACAAAATTTATTAGCCTAAAGACTCTGCTTTATTTTCTGCAGATCTAGTGATAATGGTAATAACCTATTTCTCAAAAAGTTTCCAAGAACATTGTTTGCATTCAAAATGTTTCCAATGCATTGTTCGTCTCTTTGCTAGCACCTCTTTATCTAGGTTTTTGTTCAGCATGGGTCTTGCATCAAGGCAAGCAGTGACTATGCAGATTGCTAGTGAAGAACAGAAAATAGCTGCATTGCTGATGCCAGCATCCTCCTTCAAGAAGGACCTTTCAGGGATGAGAGCAATGGCTTTAAAATATAAATTTTTGGACCTTTAGAGAAAAAATGAGTAAGTTTAAATGTTCTGCACATCCAAGTCAGAGCATGAAATGGATCACCAACAATCAAGACTGTATTTGCCTGTCTTAATTAAGGGTTTTAAATGCATTCTCTTTCACAACCTTATTTTTTACAAATTTTCAAATTTGTAAGAATTGATAAGTTATCAGCCTTTAGCAAACCACCAATGTATTCATGTCGTTTCCAATTATACATAATTTCTTCTTGCTAAATCCCCTGTGTTTTATTTGAGAGTTGCTTTATTTATTGTGAGCCAATAATGCATTGAATTGTGTGTGCACTGGCATATTATCTTGTTGAACCATCCAATTAAATATGATAATGTTGAACATACTGACATAGTTAAACACTCAGGTGAATGAGCAATTCACTGTGAAGTGCAGAAATATTTAAAGTCATCTGTGTGCCTTCAAGCAATCTGTTTTACGTAAAAGAACACTCCAGGAGTTGGAGAATGATATAGGTATGAAAAGAAAAGAAGTATTGAAACTTCTAAAACATAGGCCTCATGGCTGACAACTGCGGCTTTTAAGAAGACTGAAACCACAATTAAAGTGCAGAAGTTAAACACACTACTTTATTGGGTGAGTACTAAACACAAAAGTGAGGCGTTACATTGTGCTCAAAATCGCAACATGGAATAGCAGCATTATTTTGGCCTATGGATATTTTCATTTTGGAGTAAAGTTACATTATATCTATCTGTTATGAACCTACATTTCTGGGAATACCCCACTGCAGAGGTTTTATGTGAGATTATGTAAAATCAATATGTCCCGAGATGAAACTTTTGCATCTCAAACAATATAATTGTCCCTTGAAGAATCTACCTGTGACAGTTAATGAGAAGCTAGTGTTATGTGCTCAGTACATGGTGTTTCAAAAGCCAATAACTAAATAACATCAAAACAAATTTTCTCCAGAACACTCAAAAGCACTTCTCCTTAGTGCTGTTTTCCTGCCAAATTTAAACTTTCATCCCCCAGCTGTTTTGGCTGTAGAGTGATTACAAAAAAAGTGTCATGGTAATTGTTTACTGTCAAGAGTGTCTTTTCTCAATTTTTACATGCTTGAAAAGCCTTAACTTTTTTCTCCTTCAAACTTCAGAAAAGAACTGAAGAAAACTACAGGCAAAGTCAAACAAATAAAAAAAAAATCCTGAAACTAAGCCCAATGCACATTGGCCAAAAGTTGAAATTTAAAAACTTCAGTCTGAGTTGAAAGGTTCAAGAATTACTGAATACTGATGTCATCAGGTTAGCATACAAGCCATTATTCAATTTGATACTCAGCTATTACTTCTATTGCTATTGATTACTTTACTACGGGAGGAGTGCTGGATGGAATTCAATTGACAGATGGTCACCAGGCATTCCAGGTGGAATGAAACCAAAACCACTGGCTCACTGGCTCCCCCCCTTTTTTTTTTTTTTTTTTTTTTTTTTGACAAATTGTAAGGTATCCCAAAGAGCTTAAAACAAACCATTTTTAAAATGGGACATATCTTTCATTTTCACTTAAAACTGTGGGGAAAAGAATCACAGTTAACTCTCAAAAAGGATTTACTTAATGGTGCAAGGTCTATGATTATTTTATTACTACTCTGAGAAGGAAAAGAAATCAGTAGTTTAAACATAAAATTTGAAAGGAAACATGATGTTTATAACTACATGTTGTTGAAATGCTTTATGCAAGTCTCATATTCAAAATGAAATCTCCAGTGAGGTAGGAGCCTATTCAAATAACATCAGCCAAGATGAAAGCATTGAGTTATTACTTGTCTGTTTGTCATATCTTATCATGTTTTCTGTAAAGAACTTTATCCAGCATCTTATGTATAGGACAAGACATCTTCATGTTCATCCAGCATTTCAAGGCAAACGCAAAAGAAGATAAATAATTTAGTCTTAGTCCACAGTTTCCAAGACTCTAAAAATAGATTTATTTTTCTTCCAAACCTTTCTCTGTGTGAAATTGAAAACAACTTTTCTGCTACTCCAACACAACTCATATTTTGACCATTTGGCCGTATATAAACATTTCTCTGACATTGAAGACTTTTCTTCACTCCTCATTCAGCAGTACATTTTGTACAATATTTTTTATGCAAAACCTGGGAGGAATCTGGGACTTAGCATCTGCATATGCTTCAGTCTGAAAGTTGTACTAATCTCCAGGAATATGCTGACATCACTGACTTCACATATAACCCCTGTGTAAGTATGATGGAAAACGTTTTCACATAAAAACCGGCTGGAAAGAGAAAACAAGTTTTCACAAAATCTTGGGAAAAGGATGTTTTCTGGAGTTGCTGACAGCGAAAAAAATCCCCAAAACAACAAGTTTACTGAATGTTTCATAACTCAATGATTATACAATAGGAGACCATGCCAACAATGACTCTGCTTGTAAAATTAAAAGCTATTTCAATTCACGTTCACTTAAGTAAGATTATGCAAAATGTAACATTAAAGTCCTTTGTATTGTGGTTTATCATTTATAATATAATGCCCAGGAGTCCTAATCACATAGCGTTAACACCATTGTGCATCGTGTTGTGCAGCCAGGGAAAGAAACTGTGCTTCTGATAAGTGTATGTTCTTGAAGTATGGATAGATATTAGCCAATTAAATCATTCAAACTTTTAGGAATGGTGTGTTAGGCAATCACCTCACACAGAAACCTAGGAATTACTGTATTCAACCAAACCAAGAGTATACTATTGTTTCAGTACTACATGTCCTAAAAAATATAATAAGAAGGAAAAAAACTAATCCTCCTAATTTAAAAAATTAATAGCTAAGCATCTTTCCTTTATAATAATATTATTTTGATATTACCTCATCTGACATCATGCCAATACTTTGATATTAGCACATTCAGTTATGTGCTATTATTTTACTTATTGTTACTTTCTCTTTTTTTTTTTTAATTTGTTTACATGCATAACATTCATGCTTAATGTCTTTGGCTTCAGTGCCTGTTAGCACTCAGGCTAACCAAACATCCTAGGAAAGGGTTGAACCAGATATGCAGATAAATTAACAAGAGCCACAGAGAGAAATTTAATTGATGGGCCTTAATTTCATTAGTTTACTACTGAAGGAAGGGCATAATAAACTACAGCTAATGGCAGAATGCCAGGTATCAGTTTGGAGTCCAGTGTCAAGTTGGAAGTTCTTACCTTGGTAGATCTGTGATCAGTCTCTGTGAGTTACCCCTTTAGCTTTATGATTAAATTTGCATTCTTGTGCCAGCTTCTCACAGAAGAGGGTTACCATGCATGGATTCCATATTTTATTTTTTCCATGGCCAGCCAGCAGTAATAGAAAAGAATTTCTTTCTGATCCCTACATTAATGTTTAAGTAGACTTATAACATGAGATAAAAGTGAAAGAATGAGGTAGAAATTTTATTGTGATTTAAAAAAAAAAAAAATTTCTTAATCCCAAGATTTACATTACTACTTAAAAATACATCAGCAGTTTAGAGTAGTCTGTGCAGTTTTGCACAGCATAGGAAAGATGTCGAGGTTCTCGAGCACTTGCCCCATGCAAAATGCCTGAGGGAGCTCCATTTGTCCAGTGTGGAGAACAGGTGACTTCAGCAGCTTGACCAGCAGCCCCTGGTGTACCCATGGAGTGGAATACAGAAGAGTGAGCCAGGTCCTTCACAGCAGCATGCTGGATGGAAGATAAGAGGCAGGGCCCCAAACAAATAAAAGATAACATAAGGAAAAGCATTTTCACCACGAAGACAACAAAGTAATGAAATAAGCTTCCTGGAGAGCAGCCTCCAAGCTCCATCCTTGGAGGTTTCCATGACACAGTGAGACACAACCAGCCTAAAGCAGCCTTAAGCTTGACATCAGAGCTGGCCCTGCTGTGAACTGAAGGTTGAATTAGAAGTCTCCTGAGGTCTCTTCCAGGATGAATTTCCCTGTGGTGCTATGACCCTAAATGAGGATGCCTTTGAAGCATATACCCATATTAACAATTCCACTGAAAAGTGGCACAATGCAGATCTTATACAATACTTCACCCTAAAGAGCCAAATAGCATAGGACAATAATAAAAGGTATATAATATATCATATTACCTAAATAATTTTATTTTTCTTAATAATTACACTTCAGAGAGGAATTGTGCCAAGGATAAGGGCAGGATAGGCAGACACATCTATGTTGTATTCTACAGAGCAGTTAACTCTGTGTGTAGATACAGACACTTTTGTAGAGCTTGTTCTGCTGTCTTTGACACAGTGCTTTGACACATTGGTCAGTGTGGGTGCATCTGAAAAAAAAAGGAGATTTTTGAAGATATTAATATCTACTAGTCAACCAGTGTTCTTTGAATTTCAAGGAGCAAAGTAAACAAAAATCTGCATTTTGACCCTCTGAGAAATTGAGATAAATGGTCTTATGCTTCCAAAGCATTTAGGCTGTCATGAGAACAACACCATTAGACTTGCAGATAAAAAAAGTTTCTATGGTATATTTAAATTAAGCATACTGCATTATAAGTTAAGCCAATATGATGATAAGGGAGTACATACATTAATTCATAAATAATAATAAGATAGTATTAGTTTAAGTTAATTTTTAATTTAAAATTTAAAAAAAGAATTGGTTTTTGGGTTTACTGCCAGCAACTTATTTTTGGTTCTGTGGAATGCTGTACAAAATTTTTTTCAAGAATGGTTATTTGAACTTGATCCTCCCCTTTGGAACTTCAGAAAGGACCATCCTGCTGCCTGATGTTGATTAGCACAGGTTATAGTTTGCTACCTGAAGAGGAACTATAATTGCACCTTTACACACTGTTTTTCAGTCTATTGCAAGCAATAATTGTGTATCAAAAAATACCAAGGCAGATGTAACATAGAAGAAGCCGGAATTACCTCCAACAGGTATGCAAATATACTTTGATAGGAAACAGTTTTCAGCTTCTTTTGTCTTGTTTTTCACTTCTCTTTTTTCTTTACTCCATGCTGCAGTGTTGGCTCATGGATAGCTAGATGCAAAATGAGACTGACATGTTGGACACATGGATATCAAGGATGTG